>NW_020863915.1:0-54601 GCF_003713205.1 Coffea eugenioides
CAAACTTATCCTAAATGGCCGAATTTTTCCGAACTTTCCGCACTAGAGGGTCCCACGTCCGGTATATGCTCTTAATTTCTCAAAAACTAACCGATACTAGAAAAATCATCTAAAAACTATATTTACTCAATAAAATTATCTGGGAAAATTTTCTAATAAACAAATTGTCAAAAAGGCGGGCGATCAATAAAATAAACCCTAGAAACTTAAAAAATTTTCGGGTTCTCGCACTCATTCTTTCGGGGCGTCACACATTCACCCCCGTCCTGGCCGTTGGCCAGTCTCCACCAACCTACAGGGTAATACTCGAGTATACCAAACGTTCACCCAAGTCCCTAATCGCCCGACCGAGTCCGCTTCTGGCTCGAGACGACCGGTAACAAGGGGCAATGGCCAGTTCAGCCCAAAAGGCTTACATTCATGCGCAAGTAACATTTTAATCATTAAATCCTTGAAAATTGCACAGTTATTTAGGTCGAGTGCGATAAAGTACACACTCGCCTAGAAAGTTCGTTTTGGAAATCATTAAAAGCACTTAACACATTAGCAAACGATAACAACAAGCCATAAAGTCAAATAAGGAACACTCACCTAGTTATGCAAAATAACGTGCAAAATATCCTTCCGGATATTACCCTTAGTCACCAATGAAACCTAAGGTTGAACAAGAGAACATATTTCAGTTTATCGAGCAAAACATTTAAGGGAAACAAAGAAACCCGACTAATTAGGAGTAAAACGTGTAAAGATGACTTTCAAGTAAGAAGAGGGTTGTTTGAACCCAAGGATGAAAAATCATGTTTTAAAATGGAAAGCCGGTCATGGTATTGGCCAAACAAAAGTATACAAGTTCAAATAGAAACCTAGCCCTCGAGCGAAAATTTGGGCAGCACGCCCTTTGTGTTTACCTAATTTTCCAGCCATTTAGGCTTCATTATTTTTCCTCAGCCAATCCCAGAGTCATATATATCATAAATTCAAGTCAATAGCCGTTCCATAGGCTCATAACATCAAAAGAATAAGTATCAAAGTCGTAACAAGTGCGGAAATACAATCTAGCAAAAGACAGATTTGACGTGTGGTTGCGGAAATAACACATCCGAGGCTACGCTTATCGGATTGAGGCACAACCTATACCATTACGAAGCTAAGACACAGGGCTACAATGTTCATGAAGATCACTTAGTCCAGTTTCCAATGTAACCCAGTCAAATTCCCCAATTTACAGAACCAAAATCCAACTAGTCGGCTAATCAACCGCACTGCACTGGAATGGTCATAACTCAAGTTAACAAGATCCAATTAAGGTGTTCTTGGTGGCATTTAAAAGCTAAGACAGAATACTAAAACTTTAATGTTTTGTAAAAAAGCTAAATCAGCATGGATCCTAGTGAACAAACATGATAAACTGGATGAACTGACGAAAACGGAATACTGGAAATTTCCTAAAACAGTGAGGGTATTTTGGTCTTTTCACGGGTTACGTTGCTCCGATTGAGCTGAAATTTTGTAGGAACCTATAAAATACCATTCTATACAACTTTCATGTTTTATTCCAAGCCCAATTCGGCCTCTAACATAGGGAATAAAAACGGGCAGAACCTAGTGACAATTTTCCAGAAATCTGAAATCTTTTGGTTTCAATGATAACTTTCTTAATTTCTTACTCCACTTGCTACCAAAACCCCCTATATAACCTTGGATACAACATATATTCATCATACATCAAGTTTAGGCAGAAATTTATTAAACCCTAACTCATGTAACAAAAGGAAAAATTACCCAAAACATGATAACAACCGTAATTCATCACAATCTTGAGATGCTAAGCTAATTTAAACAAGATTAAGAGTAAAAATTGGGGAAATCATCATCCTTACCTTGCTTAGTGTCTACCAAGAGCAACCCTAGCCTTCCCCTTCAAAATTTCACCAATAGCTCACTCAATAAACACTCAAGGGTGCCTTTAATCGGTTTAGTTTCTTTGTTTCCTCACTTTGTGACTTGATTCAAGAAGAAATGGAGAAGCTTTTCTCTTGTTTTTGCTCTATCTCTCTCTCGGCTCTTCAGCAGAAATAATGAGGAAGAATGGTGCAATTTTGGGGATAAGAAGGTTGGACAATGTCTTGGTCAATGGCCTCTAATGGTGTGACACTTGTCACAACCCTTACCAAGTAAAATTTCCTTTCCTTTTCTTGTATTTTCAGCCTCTAATTTCGGTCAAGCTTAGCTGGAATTTTGGAGATATTTTGCTCAAATATTAATGAGCTTGTATGGTAAGAAAATGGTGATCAAGTGGTGTGTTCAACCGGTAGTGCGCGGGACCCGCCGGTTCGCGCCGTTTTTCTTAAAAACACACGTACTAGGGTTTTTACTTCCTATTCACCAACCTTATCTCATTGCTCCTAATCACATATTATTTCTCACTTAAAAGTCACTTTTAATCACCAAATTTGATCCTTGCTCCATACCGAAATTTCATCCGGCGAAAAATCGCGAAAACCCTAATTTGCCCCATCTTGGAAACGAAGAGTAAAACCCTACTTTCTAGGTTCATATGCACTTATTGTGGAACATTTGGGTAGTAGGGCTTTAATAAATAATAATTTTCAAATAACAGGCATTTTTGAAGAAAAGAAAAAAAATGTAAGAAATTTGCGGGTCCTTACACTCTCTCCCCCTTAAAAAAATTTCGTCCTCGAAATTTTACCTTCAGTTGCCTCAGACGAGTCCGGAACTTGTCGGTTGTCTAAAGCATAAACCCTTGCCGGTCCGCTAGTTTGTTTCCCTCCTTCATTCACTTGTGATTTAGCTCCATCCAGTTGCAGAATATTGCTTTCACGTGACTGTCTCCTCGGACAGTTGCTAACTTGATGATCGCCACTTCCGCAGATTAAACATTTCCGCCCCTTTCTCCAACAATCGCTTTCGACATGATTTGCCTTTCCACAGTACCCACAGACCACGTGAGAAGCCATCTTTTGGCTTTCTTGAAAACTTTTCCCAAATCTGATTTGGCTTTCTTTTGTAGATCCTTCACCTATCGCCCCTAATGTCCATGGTGGGTGGGACAAAAAGTTCACTTTTTGCACTTTGGAAGGGACTCTCGCTTCACTTAATTCCTCCACTACACTACTCGATGCACTCCTTTTCTGGGTCTAGGAAGCTTTTATCTGTGCCTTTGCAGTCTCGATTCTTTGAGCTTTCTCAAGGGCCTCTGTAAACGTATTCACTTGTACTGCCGCTAATGCTTCTTGGAGTTCCAAATTTAATCCCTGTATAAACCGTCTTACTCTTCGCCGCTCTGTGGCCACCAATTCAGAAGCAAACTTGGATAGTTTCGTAAATTTCGTTTCATATTCGGCCACACTTAGCGTTCCTTGGCGTAGTCCAATAAACTCTTCCTCTCCTCCTCTCTTGAACTAAAGGAGGGAGGTATTTCTCGTTAAATTCCCTTATGAAATTCGTCCATGTCCATACGGTCTGTTCTCTTTCCCATTTTGCTTTAATAACGTTCCACCACGCTCGGGCCGATCCTTCAAATTGGAACACCGCAAAGTTTACTTGTCTTTGCTCGGTGTAGTTCAAGACGGTGAAAATATTAATCATGGCCTCTAACCATTGTTCGGCTATATCCGGATCAGATCCTCCAAGGAATTTCGGAGGAGTAAACTTCTGAAACCTCTCAAGAGCCTTATCTTCTCCGATTTCAGGGTTCCGGGGTTGATTCACGGCCATTTGGCCTTGTTGATCCACCAGTCTTGCCAAGATATCTGTCATTTGTTGCATTACCGTTGCCATTTGGTCTTCGGCTTCAACCCTCGTTCCTTGCTCTTGTGCAGCTGTTGTTTCTCTTTCCTCTCTTGGCTCTTGAGCTCGTTCATTCCCACGGCCACGTCCACGTCCACGGCTACGTCTCCCGTCCATATATATGTTTTCCCTCTCTTTTCTTTTTCCCCGAAAGGTAATTTAGTAAATAAACACGATAAGGTGACTAAAGTAACTAAAATTGAGCGCACCAAATACTCAAATAAACATATACCCACATAACACACCACATAAACATATCAAAGAAACAGATAATCAAATACACAAATACGTCTCAAGTCAAGCGGATATTCAATACACAAGTACACAACTGACGGCATGTAGTGACAATATACGGGCGAATCAAAAGAAAAGGGGTATATCGTCCCACACCCAACTAGAATAACCCCGTCCGATTTCTCACGTCACTTTCTATCCGACTCGATGTCCGTTGATCTCTTATACTTATTCTAGCCAGACAAAACCCGTTCATGTTCCCAAAATGCAAGTCTCAAGTATTTAGCAGCACCTCAACTATAGAGTACTCAGGCACGAGAATCCGAAATAAGATAGTTCACATCTCGAGCTGCAGTCCCAGGAGTAAACCATCTACAATCGAAATTCCTACCTGACGTACCTATCTATAGTCCTCAGATACCATAAGAAAGATTTAAGGCCTATAACATTCACAATTCATAGCTTCACTTAGTCCCTCATACTTATTCACCACTTAGTCCAGGGTCACTCCGCGCAGAGACCACGCGAAGCAGCTATAGGTTTTATCCCTCAATCGTTTAACTTTCAAGTCAAATCGAATCCCACAGTCCGGCATCCTAAACTTCAAGCCTAGGATACACTACAGAGATCTAAAGCCTAAGCTCTGATACCACCTGTGACGACCCCACCTCCCCCTAGGGCGTACCCCAGGGTTCGGCGGGTCGCCTGTCCAGCTCTCGCCGGGACTCAGTCATTCACTACAGTCCTCAATTAAAATCGGAATAAATCACAAGAATAAATAGGGCAGCAATCCAAACTTAAAGCGGAACTTATATACATTGCTATCTCAAAAGGAAGTACAACCATCAAATGTACAAAGGTTCTCACTTCACCATACAACTAGCCCGTGCCAAGCACTAGGGCGAGAACCATTACAAAAGAAACAAAAGACCTAGACTAGGCTAGTCTATGCTCTCATCCTGCTCGCCGTCCCCTGTTAAGGAAAACAAAACTAAAGGGGTGAGCTAAAAGCTCAGTGAGGTTCCGAACAGATAATCAGACAATCAATTCAATACATTAAACATGGATTATCAATAATTCAAGAAACATTTACAATGGAAAGCGATAGCAACATTCATTAAAAGGATACGGCTCACAAGGAGCAATTCGTTCGTTCGTTCGTTCATTCGTTCTCCTGTCATTTCCCCCTTATTCCTCCAATCATTTGAAAATGCATTTTTCGTTTATCAATAAACCCTCGTTCGTTTGTTCGTTCGTTCATTCATTCATTCACCCCCGTCCTGGCCGTTGGCCAGTCTCCACCAACCTACAGGGTAATACTCGAGTATACCAAACGTTCACCCAAGTCCCTAATCGCCCGACCGAGTCCGCTTCTGGCTCGAGACGACCGGTAACAAGGGGCAATGGCCAGTTCAGCCCAAAAGGCTTACATTCATGCGCAAGTAACATTTTAATCATTAAATCCTTGAAAATTGCACAGTTATTTAGGTCGAGTGCGATAAAGTACACACTCGCCTAGAAAGCTCGTTTTGGAAATCATTAAAAGCACTTAACACATTAGCAAACGATAACAACAAGCCATAAAGTCAAATAAGGAACACTCACCTAGTTATTTAAAATAACGTGCAAAATATCCTTCCGGATATTACGCTTAGTCACCAATGAAACCTAAGGTTGAACAAGAGAACATATTTCAGTTTATCGAGCAAAACATTTAAGGGAAACAAAGAAACCCGACTAATTAGGAGTAAAACGTGTAAAGATGACTTTCAAGTAAGAAGAGGGTTGTTTGAACCCAAGGATGAAAAATCATGTTTTAAAATGGAAAGCCGGTCATGGTATTGGCCAAACAAAAGTATACAAGTTCAAATAGAAACCTAGCCCTCGAGCGAAAATTTGGGCAGCACGCCCTTTGTGTTTACCTAATTTTCCAGCCATTTAGGCTTCATTATTTTTCCTCAGCCAATCCCAGAGTCATATATATCATAAATTCAAGTCAATAGCCGTTCCATAGGCTCATAACATCAAAAGAATAAGTATCAAAGTCGTAACAAGTGCGGAAATACAATCTAGCAAAAGACAGATTTGACGTGTGGTTGCGGAAATAACACATCCGAGGCTACGCTTATCGGATTGAGGCGCAACCTATACCATTACGAAGCTAAGACACAGGGCTACAATGTTCATGAAGATCACTTAGTCCAGTTTCCAATGTAACCCAGTCAAATTCCCCAATTTACAGAACCAAAATCCAACTAGTCGGCTAATCAACCGCACTGCACTGGAATGGTCATAACTCAAGTTAACAAGATCCAATTAAGGTGTTCTTGGTGGCATTTAAAAGCTAAGACAGAATACTAAAACTTTAATGTTTTGTAAAAAAGCTAAATCAGCATGGATCCTAGTGAACAAACATGATAAACTGGATGAACTGACGAAAACGGAATACTGGAAATTTCCTAAAACAGTGAGGGTATTTTGGTCTTTTCACGGGTTACGTTGCTCCGATTGAGCTGAAATTTTGTAGGAACCTATAAAATACCATTCTATACAACTTTCATGTTTTATTCCAAGCCCAATTCGGCCTCTAACATAGGGCAATAAAAACGGGCAGAACCTAGTGACAATTTTCCAGAAATCTGAAATCTTTTGGTTTCAATGATAACTTTCTTAATTTCTTACTCCACTTGCTACCAAAACCCCCTATATAACCTTGGATACAACATATATTCATCATACATCAAGTTTAGGCAGAAATTTATTAAACCCTAACTCATGTAACAAAAGGAAAAATTACCCAAAACATGATAACAACCGTAATTCATCACAATCTTGAGATGCTAAGCTAATTTAAACAAGATTAAGAGTAAAAATTGGGGAAATCATCATCCTTACCTTGCTTAGTGTCTACCAAGAGCAACCCTAGCCTTCCCCTTCAAAATTTCACCAATAGCTCACTCAATAAACACTCAAGGGTGCCTTTAATCGGTTTAGTTTCTTTGTTTCCTCACTTTGTGACTTGATTCAAGAAGAAATGGAGAAGCTTTTCTCTTGTTTTTGCTCTATCTCTCTCTCGGCTCTTCAGCAGAAATAATGAGGAAGAATGGTGCAATTTTGGGGATAAGAAGGTTGGACAATGTCTTGGTCAATGGCCTCTAATGGTGTGACACTTGTCACAACCCTTACCAAGTAAAATTTCCTTTCCTTTTCTTGTATTTTCAGCCTCTAATTTCGGTCAAGCTTAGCTGGAATTTAGGAGATATTTTGCTCAAATATTAATGAGCTTGTATGGTAAGAAAATGGTGATCAAGTGGTGTGTTCAACCGGTAGTGCGCGGGACCCGCCGGTTCGCGCCGTTTTTCTTAAAAACACACGTACTAGGGTTTTTACTTCCTATTCACCAACCTTATCTCATTGCTCCTAATCACATATTATTTCTCACTTAAAAGTCACTTTTAATCACCAAATTTGATCCTTGCTCCATACCGAAATTTCATCCGGCGAAAAATCGCGAAAACCCTAATTTGCCCCGATCTTGGAAACGAAGAGTAAAACCCTACTTTCTAGGTTCATATGCACTTATTGTGGAACATTTGGGTAGTAGGGCTTTAATAAATAATAATTTTCAAATAACAGGCATTTTTGAAGAAAAGAAAAAAAATGTAAGAAATTTGCGGGTCCTTACACTCTCTCCCCCTTAAAAAAATTTCGTCCTCGAAATTTTACCTTCAGTTGCCTCAGACGAGTCCGGAACTTGTCGGTTGTCTAAAGCATAAACCCTTGCCGGTCCGCTAGTTTGTTTCCCTCCTTCATTCACTTGTGATTTAGCTCCATCCAGTTGCAGAATATTGCTTTCACGTGACTGTCTCCTCGGACAGTTGCTAACTTGATGATCGCCACTTCCGCAGATTAAACATTTCCGCCCCTTTCTCCAACAATCGCTTTCGACATGATTTGCCTTTCCACAGTACCCACAGACCACGTGAGAAGCCATCTTTTGGCTTTCTTGAAAACTTTTCCCAAATCTGATTTGGCTTTCTTTTGTAGATCCTTCACCTATCGCCCCTAATGTCCATGGTGGGTGGGACAAAAAGTTCACTTTTTGCACTTTGGAAGGGACTCTCGCTTCACTTAATTCCTCCACTACACTACTCGATGCACTCCTTTTCTGGGTCTGGGAAGCTTTTATCTGTGCCTTTGCAGTCTCGATTCTTTGAGCTTTCTCAAGGGCCTCTGTAAACGTATTCACTTGTACTGCCGCTAATGCTTCTTGGAGTTCCAAATTTAATCCCTGTATAAACCGTCTTACTCTTCGCCGCTCTGTGGCCACCAATTCAGAAGCAAACTTGGATAGTTTCGTAAATTTCGTTTCATATTCGGCCACACTTAGCGTTCCTTGGCGTAGTCCAATAAACTCTTCCTCCCTCCTCTCTTGAACTAAAGGAGGGAGGTATTTCTCGTTAAATTCCCTTATGAAATTCGTCCATGTCCATACGGTCTGTTCTCTTTCCCATTTTGCTTTAATAACGTTCCACCACGCTCGGGCCGATCCTTCAAATTGGAACACCGCAAAGTTTACTTGTCTTTGCTCGGTGTAGTTCAAGACGGTGAAAATATTAATCATGGCCTCTAACCATTGTTCGGCTATATCCGGATCAGATCCTCCAAGGAATTTCGGAGGAGTAAACTTCTGAAACCTCTCAAGAGCCTTATCTTCTCCGATTTCAGGGTTCCGGGGTTGATTCACGGCCATTTGGCCTTGTTGATCCACCAGTCTTGCCAAGATATCTGTCATTTGTTGCATTACCGTTGCCATTTGGTCTTCGGCTTCAACCCTCGTTCCTTGCTCTTGTGCAGCTGTTGTTTCTCTTTCCTCTCTTGGCTCTTGAGCTCGTTCATTCCCACGGCCACGTCCACGTCCACGGCTACGTCTCCCGTCCATATATATGTTTTCCCTCTCTTTTCTTTTTCCCCGAAAGGTAATTTAGTAAATAAACACGATAAGGTGACTAAAGTAACTAAAATTGAGGGCACCAAATACTCAAATAAACATATACCCACATAACACACCACATAAACATATCAAAGAAACAGATAATCAAATACACAAATACGTCTCAAGTCAAGCGGATATTCAATACACAAGTACACAACTGACGGCATGTAGTGACAATATACGGGCGAATCAAAAGAAAAGGGGTATATCGTCCCACACCCAACTAGAATAACCCCGTCCGATTTCTCACGTCACTTTCTATCCGACTCGATGTCCGTTGATCTCTTATACTTATTCTAGCCCTGACAAAACCCGTTCATGTTCCCAAAATGCAAGTCTCAAGTATTTAGCAGCACCTCAACTATAGAGTACTCAGGCACGAGAATCCGAAATAAGATAGTTCACATCTCGAGCTGCAGTCCCAGGAGTAAACCATCTACAATCGAAATTCCTACCTGACGTACCTATCTATAGTCCTCAGATACCATAAGAAAGATTTAAGGCCTATAACATTCACAATTCATAGCTTCACTTAGTCCCTCATACTTATTCACCACTTAGTCCAGGGTCACTCCGCGCAGAGACCACGCGAAGCAGCTATAGGTTTTATCCCTCAATCGTTTAACTTTCAAGTCAAATCGAATCCCACAGTCCGGCATCCTAAACTTCAAGCCTAGGATACACTACAGAGATCTAAAGCCTAAGCTCTGATACCACCTGTGACGACCCCACCTCCCCCTAGGGCGTACCCCAGGGTTCGGCGGGTCGCCTGTCCAGCTCTCGCCGGGACTCAGTCATTCACTACAGTCCTCAATTAAAATCGGAATAAATCACAAGAATAAATAGGGCAGCAATCCAAACTTAAAGCGGAACTTATATACATTGCTATCTCAAAAGGAAGTACAACCATCAAATGTACAAAGGTTCTCACTTCACCATACAACTAGCCCGTGCCAAGCACTAGGGCGAGAACCATTACAAAAGAAACAAAAGACCTAGACTAGGCTAGTCTATGCTCTCATCCTGCTCGCCGTCCCCTGTTAAGGAAAACAAAACTAAAGGGGTGAGCTAAAAGCACAGTGAGGTTCCGAACAGATAATCAAACAATCAATTCAATACATTAAACATGGAGTATCAATAATTCAAGAAACATTTACAATGGAAAGCGATAGCAACATTCATTAAAAGGATACGGCTCACAAGGAGCAATTCGTTCGTTCGTTCGTTCATTCGTTCTCCTGTCATTTCCCCCTTATTCCTCCAATCATTTGAAAATGCATTTTTCGTTTATCAATAAACCCTCGCTCGTTTGTTCGTTCGTTCATTCATTCATTCACCCCCGTCCTGGCCGTTGGCCAGTCTCCACCAACCTACAGGGTAATACTCGAGTATACCAAACGTTCACCCAAGTCCCTAATCGCCCGACCGAGTCCGCTTCTGGCTCGAGACGACCGGTAACAAGGGGCAATGGCCAGTTCAGCCCAAAAGGCTTACATTCATGCGCAAGTAACATTTTAATCATTAAATCCTTGAAAATTGCACAGTTATTTAGGTCGAGTGCGATAAAGTACACACTCGCCTAGAAAGCTCGTTTTGGAAATCATTAAAAGCACTTAACACATTAGCAAACGATAACAACAAGCCATAAAGTCAAATAAGGAACACTCACCTAGTTATTTAAAATAACGTGCAAAATATCCTTCCGGATATTACGCTTAGTCACCAATGAAACCTAAGGTTGAACAAGAGAACATATTTCAGTTTATCGAGCAAAACATTTAAGGGAAACAAAGAAACCCGACTAATTAGGAGTAAAACGTGTAAAGATGACTTTCAAGTAAGAAGAGGGTTGTTTGAATCCAAGGATGAAAAATCATGTTTTAAAATGGAAAGCCGGTCATGGTATTGGCCAAACAAAAGTATACAAGTTCAAATAGAAACCTAGCCCTCGAGCGAAAATTTGGGCAGCACGCCCTTTGTGTTTACCTAATTTTCCAGCCATTTAGGCTTCATTATTTTTCCTCAGCCAATCCCAGAGTCATATATATCATAAATTCAAGTCAATAGCCGTTCCATAGGCTCATAACATCAAAAGAATAAGTATCAAAGTCGTAACAAGTGCGGAAATACAATCTAGCAAAAGACAGATTTGACGTGTGGTTGCGGAAATAACACATCCGAGGCTACGCTTATCGGATTGAGGTGCAACCTATACCATTAAGAAGCTAAGACACAGGGCTACAATGTCCATGAAGATCACTTAGTCCAGTTTCCAATGTAACCCAGTCAAATTCCCCAATTTACAGAACCAAAATCCAACTAGTCGGCTAATCAACCGCACTGTACTGGAATGGTCATAACTCAGGTTAACAAGATCCAATTAAGGTGTTCTTGGTGGCATTTAAAAGCTAAGACAGAATACTAAAACTTTCATGTTTTGTCAAAAAGCTAAATCAGCATGGATCCTAGTGAACAAACATGATAAACTGGATGAACTGACGAAAACGGAATACTGGAAATTTCCTAAAACAGTGAGGGTATTTTGGTCTTTTCACGGGTTACGTTGCTCCGATTGAGTTGAAATTTTGTAGGAACCTATAAATTACCATTCTATACAACTTTCATGTTTTATTCCAAGCCTAATTCGGCCTCTAACATAGGGCAATAAAAACGGGCAGAACCTAGTGACAATTTTCCAGAAATCTGAAATCTTTTGGTTTCAATGATAACTTTCTTAATTTCTTACTCCACTTGCTACCAAAACCCCCTATATAACCTTGGATACAACATATATTCATCATACATCAAGTTTAGGCAGAAATTTATTAAACCCTAACTCATGTAACAAAAGGAAAAATTACCCAAAACATGATAACAACCGTAATTCATCACAATCTTGAGATGCTAAGCTAATTTAAACAAGATTAAGAGTAAAAATTGGGGAAATCATCATCCTTACCTTGCTTAGTGTCTACCAAGAGCAACCCTAGCCTTCCCCTTCAAAATTTCACCAATAGCTCACTCAATAAACACTCAAGGGTGCCTTTAATCGGTTTAGTTTCTTTGTTTCCTCACTTTGTGACTTGATTCAAGAAGAAATGGAGAAGCTTTTCTCTTGTTTTTGCTCTATCTCTCTCTCGGCTCTTCAGCAGAAATAATGAGGAAGAATGGTGCAATTTTGGGGATAAGAAGGTTGGACAATGTCTTGGTCAATGGCCTTTAATGGTGTGACACTTGTTATCGGATGTACTAGTTTATTTTCAAACAATGATTGGAAATAATATATATATGCTTTAAGAATGTATAATTTTCCGATTTTGGTAAATATGTGAATTTTAAATTTGAAAATTTGTGAATAACTGATGAGTTGAATTTTCTATATGATGGGCTGATACAAGGTTAAAATTTTCTAAACAAAGTTTTTCCCCCTTGATAATACACTGGTGTATTCTCACTCTTGAATTTGTCTATGCTTTATATTATGTTTTAAAATCCTTGGTTTTCAAGAGGAATGAGCCTATCTTTAGGTGCACGGACTGAGGGAACTTTGAGATATAGAGTAACCGCATTCAAGAGCACGAAGTTAGTGTGAATTGATTTGGTTTCCATTTGACACGTAAGTTAGCAAGTTGTACTTATTTCTTGGGTTTGAACTTGGAGTTTCAGACTTTAACTATAAAATCCTAAGACTGGTTATTCGTGGAGATAATGGTGCTCTGGCCGGTGGCTTGTTTATTAAAGATTTTGAACATCGAATGGATAACCTTTGGTATCAGCTTGTGTTATGGTTTGATTGGATCTAATTTCGTAAAGGCATGTGATCTGATTGAAATTAGTGATATTTGCACTAATATTGAAAGTGGTACGCGTAATATATGGCTTTGATTTTCGTTTAAGAGCGTACAGTATGAGTCGTGAAGTTTCTTAGTTTGAATTCTTGCACTTGAGTACTCGATACTTTTCCTGAGGAAATGCTCGTGAATTTTGGACGGAACATGGTTTAATGTATGATGATGTGAATAGAAATTATAAGTGAGTTTGAAATAAGTTACAATGGCACAAACTAGAACACAGAGGACTTTGTATTGTACTCGAGACTTAACCGAAGGAGGAGATTGAAAGAATGACTTGGACTTGTCCAATAAGTGTTTGGCTAAGGTTTTGATAGATTATGGGGGTGGCCGGAATTGTTGAGAAATTTTAGTTTTTGCATCCTTCTTCTAGTCTTCCTGTTTGATTAAAGTTGTACTACCTGATTTGTAAGTGTTGGGATTTGAGATGCTTGAACTGCCTGAGACCGACTAGACTGATCTCACTTGAGACTTGACCTTGTTTAGGCGAGTGTGCTTTTACGTACACTTAATGACCTGACTTGCCTGAATATAGGGTATCTCTTTTATGCATGAGTAAGTAGCGTGAGGCGTATGTGACCTGTGAGTGGACTTGAGTACTGTGACTCCTTGAGAATATGAACTGCTGGACATAGGTTAGGCGAGTGTGTCCTTACTCGTACTCATGCTCCTTGAACTTGAAATTGAACTTGAACCTATGCTCTTATTCGTACTCGTGCACCATGAACCTGAAGTAATTGGCTCTGCTTTTGAACTTATTTGTTTGAACCCTGCATTGACCCTACTTTTGAACTTATTTGTTCTCGTGTGATTGTAGACCGGCTACTACTCCTCGGTAGCGGTTGAACTGAACCCCTCTTGCGAGGCATTACCTGTTGTGTTTTCAAGCACCGCCATTCTTTTGGCGAGGCATGCCTGTTGTGTTTTCAATCACCGCTAGGGATGAACTTCTTGAACTAAATCCTCTCTGGTGGGGTATTGGCTGTTGTGTTTTCAAGCATCGCCATTCTTTTGGCGAGGCATGCCTGTTGTGTTTTCAATCACCGCTAGGGCTGAACTTCTTGAACTAAACCCTCTCTGGTAGGGTATTGCCTGTTGTGTTTTCAAACACCACCGGGGATGAAATTTTGAACTAAGGTTTTTTGGCGAGGTATAGCCGTTGTGCTAACTTGTTGTGTTGTCCAGCACCGCCAGGGGCGAAAATTTGCATCTGAGATCTCTGGTGAAGCATAGCCGTTGTGCTAGCTTGTTGTGTTGTCCCGGACAAATTCCTGAAACGTTCTGGTGAAGTATAGCTGAGTGCTAACTTGTTGTGTTTTCAAGCACCACCAGGGGTAATTTTCGATCTGAGACCTCGCTATGTCCTGAATTTCTTCCAAATATCTGGGACTTTCAGTCCATTTCGAGTCTTTTGCATGTTTTATCTAGCTACTCGATTAACTACCTCTTGGATCGTGATTATTTGATCAGTTGGATTGAGGTGCTTCTTAGTACTTGAATGTGATAAGTGGGATTAGAGTGATTCTTGGTACGTGACTGACTTTTGAGGGCTATTTTGATTTGATTTGATTAGTGCAAGTTGGAATGTCGAGGACGATATTTTTTTAAGGAGGGGAGTTTGTGACGCCCGAAAGAAGAAGAAAAGGGAAAGATTCCTGTGAACAGTGTTTTCTGCTCAATCCGGCCGCATATCCAGCCAGTTTCTGGCCGGATACTTGGCCGGATTGGTTGGCTCATTTGAAAAAAAATTGAGAAGCCTCTGCCTTGAATCCGGCCGACTATTCGGCTGGATATCCGGCCAGATTCCTGTCGTGGCCAGCTTTTCTTAGCGATTAAGTCTTCACTTTTTGACTATGTTTGGGGTTCAAAAACCCCCTTTTCTTCATTTCCAGCTGACCGAACCTCTTGAGGAGTAAAAGGAAAGAGAGAAACTCCATTTTTCTCTTTGATTCATTCACCAAAACTTGAGGGGTTTCTTCCAATTTCGATAATGTACTCCGATTAACTTCACATGCAAGGTGATAGTAAAGCTAAGGGTGGAAAGTTTTGGGAAGAAAAAGGGGTTTGTTTTGCTTGTTTCAAGGTGTTGGAAGGTATAATCCTTAGAGGCCTTCTTTTATGCTTTAAATCTTGTGGTTAAGCTATTGATCTTGATGATTTATGGATATTCTTGTGATTTGGAAGTGGGATGATTATATTTGCTAATTTCTAGATTTTATTTAAGTTATTTCATCTTTGATTTTGGTATGTATGTGATTAGTAGAAGTTATTCTAGTGTTAAGGTTGATTAGAGATGTTATATATCCTATTTTGTGGATGATTTCATGATTTTAAGTAGAGTTGGACCAATTTCTGATTTATTAGTGAATTTTCTGATATGATAATTGTTGATTAGTCTTGGAATGATAGCTTGAGATAGTGTAAAATGGAGCCTTTGTGTGTTGGTTGTGGTTAATTGCGGAAAATTTTAGATTTTGTGTGGAAATTTCAGTTCTAGGGGTTTAAAATGGGGCATTCTTGTGATTAGTATTGGAGCTCTTAATTGGCTCAAGTGTAAGGGTATTGTAGCCCTATTTAGATGTGTTTTATAGTCTATGTTTTGTATGTGTAATTGTGATTGAATTGAGATGTGATTGGTAATGTATTGTAGGAGGGAAAATAAGGAAAGTTAGGGGAAATGCTGTCCAATCTTTGAGAGCATTTGATAGTTGTGTTATATGAAATATTGATGTTGTATGTGCTAGTTTCACTTGCCTTCGGAAATTCCTGCTTGTGTAGGTCAATATTCATGTTAGGGTTTATAATTGGTTTTGGGAGCTATCTATTGGGTCAATTGAAGGGGCATTGTGGCCTCATTAGTTATGTGGAATATCTTATGATTAGTAGGTGTAATTGTGGTAGATACAAAGGTTGGTTTAAAAGAGTAATTTCCGTTTTACCTTGTTTCTGGACCTAATTTGGACTGCCAATTTCTCTATGATTTAGACCGAATCGGCTTGTGGACAAAACATGAAAGTTATAGATATGTGAGTTAGCTATCTACCTGTAAAATTTCAGACCGTTTGGATCACTGTAGCCTATGAAATGACCGAAATACCCTTGACTGCCATAGACTCTGTTTCGCGGATAGTTTGCCACTTTCTCTGAGATTTCGATATTTGACCATGAAAATGTATGATTTTTCTTGCATTGGTTGTTCGATTGCATATCATTTGTGTATGTGCGTGTGCCATGACATAATTTGGCTCCAATGAGCTCTTGGAAAATCTTGTGCTTAGAACCAACATCTCCACTACTGTCTACACGTTCTTTGGACCACGATGGCTCCTTATCTCTGTTTATCTGTTACCTGATCTAAATGAGCGTTGGATATTTAAGTACAAGAACTTTACTGGCTCACATGGGCAATAAATGTACACACGATTACTGCATCATGACATCATCTAAATGCTTTATTATGAAATATTCTTGATTGTTGATTTTACTGGACACTCGCTGAGCTTCTAGCTCACCCCCAACCCCACAGGGATCGAGGCAAAGGAAGCACGTGTAATGAGTTGCTAATGTATCTGGAAGATTATCTTATGTATATTTTGTTTTTGATTCACTTGTGGTATTTATATTCGTGGAACTTGGGAAAATGTTATTTCGTTTATTATTGAGCTTGTACCCAAGGTTATTGGATGTGATGATTCATCTTGTGTAATTTTGGGCTTGTTTAAATATTTGGAATTGAATCGGATGTATATATGTGTTCCACGCTTGGGAATTAGTTTCCGCTTCGCTTATGAGATGTAATTCTTGGAGAATTTGATGTTTCATTTGAGATGTACCTTGTAATTTGCTTGAGCACTGTAGTGAGTGAGTGAGTCCTGGCGAGAGTTGGGCAGGTGGTCCGCTAAACCCTTTGGTTCGCCTTATGGGGAGGTGGGACGGTCACAGTTGGTATCACAGCTTAGGTTTCAGATCTCTGTAGTGTATCCTAGGCTTAAAGTTTAGGATGCCTGACCGTGGGATTAATTTGAATAATGTGTGAACGAGGATCTCTTGGATGCTAAGTGCTAAAGAAATTGATTGACTGAGAGTTTCTTGCTTGGGACTTGTAGAAATAAAATTGAGGAATTAGGTGATGTTATATTGAAGGAAAATATGGGATGAGAGCTCAGTAGTGAAAGATTGGACGAATTTGAATTATCATTATACTTGTAAGTGTGTAAAGAATTGAGGTAATTATTAGTACTGGCTATGGAGGATAAGAGACCGATATTTGATGGTCAAACTCCATGTATGATGATTTTGAACCAAGATAAAAGAGTATCAAAGGATTAAAATTCATTTTCCCGCCCATTTACCTCCTAGAGAATTTCTGCTTTGAAATTCTAAAGAAAAACTTGGATGTACTAGTTTATTTTCAAACGATGATTGGAAATAATATATATATGCTTTAAGAATGTATAATTTTCCGATTTTGGTAAATATGTGAATTTTACTTGAATTTCAAATTTGAAAATTTGTGAATAACTGATGAGTTGAATTTTGTATACGATGGGCTGATACAAGGTTAAAATTTTCTAAACAAAGTTTTTCCCCCTTGATAGTACACTGGTGTATTCTCACACTTGAATTTGTCTATGCTTTATATTATGTTTTAAAATCCTTTGGTTTTCAAGAGGAATGAGCCTATCTTTAGGTGCACGGACTGAGGGAACTTTGAGATATAGAGTAACCGCATTCAAGAGCACGAAGTTAGTGTGAATTGATTTGGTTTCCATTTGACACGTAAGTTAGGAAAGTTGTACTTATTTCTTGGGTTTGAACTTGGAGCTTGAGACTTTAACTATAAAATCCTAAGACTGGTTATTCGTGGAGATAATGGTGCTCTGGCTGGTGGCTTGTTTATTAAAGATTTTGAACATCGAATAGATAACCTTTGGTATCAGCTTGTGTTATGGTTTGATCTGATTGAAATTAGTGATATTTGCACTAATATTGAAAGTGGTACGCGAAATATATGGCTTTGATTTTCGTTTAGGAGCGTACAGTATGAGTCGTGAAGTTTCTTAGTTTGAATTCATGCACTTGAGTACTCGATACTTTTTCTGAGGAAATGCTCGTGAATTTTGGACGGAACATGGTTTAATGTATGATGATGTGAATAGAAATTATAAGTGAGTTTGAAATAAGTTACAATGGCACAAACTAGAGCACAGAGGACTTTGTATTGTACTCGAGACTTAACCGAAGGAGGAGATTGAAAGAATGACTTGGACTTGTCCAATAAGTGTTTGGCTAAGGTTTTGATAGATTATGGTGGTGGCCGGAATTGTTGAGAAATTTTACTTTTTGCATCCTTCTTCTAGTCTTCCTGTTTGATTAAAGTTGCACTACCTGATTTGTAAGTGTTGGGATTTGAGATGCTTGAACTGCCTGAGACCGACTAGACTGAGCTTACTTGAGACTTGACCTTGTTTAGGCGAGTGTGCTTTTACGTACACTTAATGACCTGACTTGCCTGAATATAGGGTATCTTTTTATGCATGAGTAAGTAGCGTGAGGCGTATGTGACCTGTGATGGACTTGAGTACTGTGACTCCTTGAGAATATGAACTGCTGAAAGGTTAGGCGAGTGTGTCCTTACTCGTACTCATGCTCCTTGAACTTGAACCTATGCTCTTATTCGTACTCGTGCACCATGAACCTGAAGTAATTGGCTCTGCTTTTGAACTTATTTGTTTTGAACCCTGCTTTGACCCTGCTTTTGAACTTATTTGTTCTCGTGTGATTGTAGACCGGCTACTACTCTTCGGTAGCAGTTGAACTGAACCCCTCTGGCGAGCCATTACCTGTTGTGTTTTCAAGCACCGCCATTCTTTTGGCGAGGCATGCCTGTTGTGTTTTCAATCACGATAGGGATGAACTTTCTTGAATCTAAATCCTCTCTAGTGGGGTATTGCCTGTTGTGTTTTTCAAGCATCGCCATTCTTTTGGCGAGGCATGCCTGTTGTGTTTTCAATCACCGCTAGGGATGAACTTCTTGAACTAAATCCTCTCTGGCGGGGTATTGCCTGTTGTGTTTTCAATCACCGCTAGGGATGAACTTCTTGAACTAAACCCTCTCTGGTGGGGTATTGCCTGTTGTGTTTTCAAACACCACCGGGGATGAAATTTTGAACTAAGGTTCTTTGGCGAGGTATAGCCGTTGTGCTAACTTTTTGTGTTGTCCAGCACCGCCAGGGGCGAAAATTTGCATCTGAGGTTCTCTGGTGAAGCATAGCCGTTGTGCTAGCTTGTTGTGTTGTCCCGCACCACCAGGGACAAATTCCTGAAACGTTCTGGTGAAGTATAGCTGAGTGTTAGCTTGTTGTGTTTTCAAGCACCACCAGGGGTAATTTCCGATCTGAGACCTCGCTATGTCCTGAATTTCTTCCAAATATCTGGGACTTTAAGTCCAACTTCGAGTCTTTTGCATGTTTTATCTAGCTACTCGATTAACTACCTCTTGGATCGTGATTATTTGATCAGTTGGATTGAGGTGCTTCTTAGTACTTGAATGTGATAAGTGGGATTAAAGTGATTCTTGGTACGTGACTGACTTTTGAGGACTATTTTGATTTGATTAGTGCAAGTTGGAACGTCGAAGACGATATTTTTTTAAGGAGGGGAGTTTGTGACGCCCGAAAGAAGAAGAAAAGGGAAAGATTCCTGTGAACAGTGTTTTCTGCTCAATCCGGCCGCATATCCAGCCAGTTTCTGGCCGGATACTTGGCCGGATTGGTTGGCTCATTTGAAAAAAAATTGAGAAGCCTCTGCCTTGAAACCGGCCGACTATCCGGCTGGATATCCGGCCAGATTCTGGCCGGATTCTGTCGTGGCCAGCTTTTCGTAGCGATTAAGTCTTCACTTTTTGACTATATTCGGGGTTCAAAAACCCCCTTTTCTTCATTTCCATCTGACCGAACCTCTTGAGGAGTAAAAGGAAAGGGAGAAACTCCATTTTTCTCTTTGATTCATTCACCAAAACTTGAGGGGTTTCTTCCAATTTCGATAATCTACTCCGATTAACTTCACATGCAAGGTGATAGCAAGCTAAGGATGGAAAGTTTTGGGAAGAAAAAGGGGTTTGTTTTGCTTGTTTCAAGGTGTTGGAAGGTATAATCCTTAGAGGCCTTCTTTTATGCTTTAAATCTTGTGATTAAGCTATTGATCTTGATGATTTATGGATATTCTTGTGATTTGGAAGTGGGATGATGATATTTACTAATTTCTAGATTTTATTTAAGTTATTTCATCTTTGATTTGGTATGTATGTGATTAGTAGAAGTTGTTCTAGTGTTAAGGTTGATTAGAGATGTTAGTGGATGATTTCATGATTTTAAGTAGAGTTGGACCAATTTCTGATTTATTAGTGAATTTTCTGATTTTATATGATAATTGTTGATTAGTCTTGGAATGATAGCTTGAGATAGTGTAAAATGGAGCCTTTGTGTGTTGGTTGTGGTTAATTGCGGAAAATTTTAGATTTTGTGTGGAAATTTCAGTTCTAGGGGTTTAAAATGGGGCATTCTTGTGATTAGTATTGGAACTCTTAATTGGCTCAAGTGTAAGGGTATTGTAGCCCTATTTAGATGTGTTTTATAGTCTATGTTTTGTATGTGTAATTGTGATTGAATTGAGATGTGATTGGTAATGTATTGTAGGAGGGAAAATAAGGAAAGTACGGGGAAATGCTGTCCAATCTTTGAGAGCATTTGATAGTTGTGTTATATGAAATATTGATGTAATATGGGCTAGTTTCACTTGCCTAAGAAAATTCCTGCTTGTGTAGGTCAATATTCATGTTCGGGTTTATAATTGGTTTTGGGAGCTATCTATTGGGTCAATTGAAGGGGCATTGTGGCCTCATTAGTTATGTGGTATATCTTATGATTAGTAGGTGTAATTGTGGTAGATACAAAGGTTGGTTTAAAAGAGTAATTTCCGTTTTACCTTGTTTCTGGACCTAATTTGGACTGCCAATTTCTCTATGATTTAGACCGAACCGGCTTGTGGACAAAACATGAAAGTTATAGATATGTGAGTTAGCTATCTACCTGTAAATTTCAGACCGTTTGGATCACTGTAGCCTATGAAATGACCGAAATACCCTTGACTGCCATAGACTCTGTTTCGCGAATAGTTTGCCACTTTCTCTGAGATTTCGATAGTTGACCATGAAAATGTATGATTTGGCCTTAGAGATCTTCATAAGAAATGGATTTTACATGTCTTAGCTTTCAAAAACGCCATAGATTCGTCTTCAATCCGATAAGTATAGCTTCTGTTGTGTTTTAAAATGCCGAATAGGTGTGTGGAACCTGATGTTTAGAATTCCTTTCGTTTGACATGATAATGTGGTCTAGGGCTGGGACTTGGAGCAGGCAATGATGTGTAATGGGATGAGATGCATGAGCCGTGGTTGGTGAGTGATCCTCAACTACTTCCAAAGTTACTTTCGAGCTATTCTTGCATTGGTGTTCGATTGGATATTCATGGTATGTGCGTGTGCCATGACATATTTGCGCTCCAATGAGCTCTTGAAAATCTTGTGTTAGAACCAACATTCCACTACTGTTCTACACGTTCTTGGACCACCGATGGCTCCTTATCTCTGTTTATCTGTTACCTGATCTAAATGAGGTGGATATTTAGTACAAGACTTTACTGGCTCACATGGGCAATAATGTTACACCGATTACTGCCATCATGACATCATCTAAATGCTTTATTATGAAATATTCTTGATTGTTGATTTTTACTGGACACTCGCTGAGCTTCTAGCTCACCCCCAATTGTTTTCTTCTCCCCACAGGATCGAGGCAAGGAAGCACGGTGTAATGAGTTGCTAATGCTATCTGGAGATTATCTTATGTTAATTTTGTTTTTGATTCACTTTGTGGTATTATATTCGGGGAACTTGGGAAAATGTTATTTCGTGTATTATTGAGCTTGTACCCAAGGTTATTGGATGTGATGATTCATCTTGTGCAATTTTGGGCTTGTTTAGATATTTGGAATTGAATCGGATGTATATATGTGTTCCACGCTTGGGAATTAGTTTCCGCTTCGCTTACGAGATGTAATTCTTGGAGAATTTGATGTTTTATTTGAGATGTACCTTGTAATTTGTTTGAGGACTGTAGTGAGTGAGTGAGTCCTGGCGAGAGTTGGGCAGGTGGTCCGCTAAACCCTTTGGTTCGCCTTAGGGGGAGGTGGGACGGTCACAGTTGGTATTCACAGCTTAGTTTCAGATCTCTGTAGTTGTTATCCTAGGCCTTAAAGTTTATGATGCCTGACCGTTGGATTAATTGAAATAATATGTGAACGAGGGATCTGTTGGATCCTAAGGGCTAAAGAAATTGACATTGACTGAGAGTTCTTGCTTGGACTTGTAGAAAATAAAAATGAGAATTCGGTGATGTTATATTGAAGGAAAATATGCGGATGAAGAGCTTAGTAGTGAAAGATTGGACGAATTTGAATTATCATTATACTTGTAAGTATGTTAAAGAATTGAGGTAATTATTAGTACTGGCTATGGAGGATAAGAGACCGAGATTTGATGGTCCAAAACCTCAGTATGATGATTTTGAACAGATAAAGAGTATCAAAGGAATAAAATGCATTTCCCGCCCATTTACCTCTAGAGAATTTCTGCTTTGAAAATTCTAAAGAAAAATGGGATGTACTAGTTTATTATTCAAACGAGATTGGAAATAATATATATATATGCTTTAAGAATGTACAATTTTCCGATTTTGGTAAATATGTGAATTTTACTTGAATTTCAAATTTGAAAATTTGTGAATAACTGATGAGTTGAATTTTGTATACGATGGGCTGATACAAGGTTAAAATTTTCTAAACAAAGTTTTTCCCCCTTGATAGTACGCTGGTGTATTCTCACACTTGAATTTGTCTACGCTTTATATTATGTTTAAAATCTTTGGTTTTCAAGAGGAATGAGCCTATCTTTAGGTGCACGGACTGAGGGAACTTTGAGATATAGAGTAACCGCATTCAAGAGCACGAAGTTAGTGTGAATTGATTTGGTTTCCATTTGACACGTAAGTTAGCAAGTTGTACTTATTTCTTGGGTTTGAACTTGGAGCATGAGACTTTAACTATAAAATCCTAAGACTAGTTATTCGTGGAGGATAATGGTTTGCTCTGGCTGGTGGCTGGTTTATAAAGATTTTGAACTTCGATGGATAACCTTTGTATCAGCTTGTTTATTGTTTGATTGGATCTAATTTCGTAAAGGCATGTGATCTGATTCGAAATTAGTGATATTGCACTAATATTGGAAAGTGGTTACACGGTTAATTATATGCTTTGATTTTCGTTTAGGGCGTACAGTATGAGTCGTGAAGTTTTCTTAGTTTGAAAATTCTTCACTTGAGTACTCGATACTTTTCCTGAGGAAAATGCTTCCGTGAATTTTGGACGGAACATGGTTTCAATGTATGATGATGTGAATAGAAATTATAGTGAGTTTGAAATAAGTATACAATGGCACAAACTAGAGCACAGAGGGACCTTTGCTTATTTGTATCTGGACTTTAACGAAGGAGGAGATTGAAAGAATGATTGGACTTGTCCAATAAGTGTTTGGCTAAGGTTTGATAGATTATGGTGGTGGCCGGAATTGTGCAGAAATTTTAGTTTTTGCATCCTGCTTTAGTCTTCCTGTTTGATTAAAGTTGCACTATCCTTGATTTGTAAGTGTTGGGATTTTGAGATGCTTGAACTGCCTGAGACGACTAGACTGAGCTTACTTGAGACTTGACCTTGTTTAGGCGAGTGTGGCTTTACGTACCCACTTAATGACCCTGACTTCCTGAATATAGGTATCTCTTTTATGCATGGTAAGCTAGCGTGAGGCGGTATGTGACCTGTGAGTGACTTGAGTACTGTGATCTCCTGGAATCCACCTGCTGAGACTAGGTTAGGACGAGTGTGATCCATACTCGTACTCATGCTCCTGAACTGAATTGACATGAACCTATGCTTTATCGTACTCGTGCACCATAACCTGAAGTAATTGGCTCTGCTTTTGAACTTATTTAGTTTGAAACCTGCTTTGACCCTGCCCTTTGAACTTATTTGTTCTGTGTGATTGTAGACGGCTACTACTCTTCGTAGCGGTGACTGAACCCCTCCCTGGCGAAGCCATTCCTGTTGTGTTTTCAAGCACGCCATTCTATTTGGCGAGGCATGCCCTTGTTGTGTTTTCAATCACCGCTTAGGATGAACTTCTTAACTAAATCCTCTCTAGTTGGGGTATTTGCTGTTGTGTTTTTTCAAGCATCGCCATTCTTTGCGCGAGGCATGTCCTGTTGATGGTTTTCAAATTCGGCTGGGATGAACTTTCTTGAACTAAATCCTCTCTGGTGGAGTATTGCCTGTTGTGGTTTAAGCACCTCCATTCTTTGGCGAGGGGCATGCCTGTTGTGTTTTCAATCACCGCTAGGGATGAACTTCTTGAACTAAACCCTATTGCCTGTTGTGTTTTCAAACACCACCGGGGATGAAATTTTGAAATAAGGTTCTTTGGCGAGGTATAGCCGTTGTGCTAACTTGTTGTGTTGTCCAGCACCGCCAGGGGCGAAAATTTGCATCTGAGGTTCTCTGGTGAAGCACAGCTGTTGTGCTAGCTTGTTGTGTTATCCCGCACCACCAGGGACAAATTCCTGAAACGTTCTGGTGAAGTATAGCTGAGTGCTAGCTTGTTGTGTTTTCAAGCACCACCAGCGGTAATTTCCGATCTGAGACCTCGCTATGTCCTGAATTTCTTCCAAATATCTGGGACTTTAAGTCCAACTTCGAGTCTTTTGCATGTTTTATCTAGCTACTCGATTAACTACCTCTTGGATCGTGATTATTTGATCAGTTGGATTGAGGTGCTTCTTAGTACTTGAATGTGATAAGTGGGATTAGAGTGATTCTTGGTACGTGACTGACTTTTGAGGACTATTTTGATTTGATTAGTGCAAGTTGGAATGTCGAGGACGATATTTTTTTAAGGAGGGGAGTTTGTGACGCCCGAAAGAAGAAGAAAAGGGAAAGATTCCTGTGAACAGTGTTTTCTGCTCAATCCGGCCGCATATCCAGCCAGTTTCTGGCCGGATACTTGGCCGGATTGGTTGGCTCATTTGAAAAAAAATTGAGAAGCCTCTGCCTTGAAACCGGCCAACTATCCGGCTGGATATCCGGCCAGATTCTGGCCGGATTCTGTCGTGGCCAGCTTTTCGTAGCGATTAAGTCTTCACTTTTTGACTATATTCGGGGTTCAAAAACCCCCTTTTCTTCATTTCCATCTGACCGAACCTCTTGAGGAGTAAAAGGAAAGGGAGAAACTCCATTTTTCTCTTTGATTCATTCACCAAAACTTGAGGGGTTTCTTCCAATTTCGATAATCTACTCCGATTAACTTCACATGCAAGGTGATAGCAAGCTAAGGATGGAAAGTTTTGGGAAGAAAAAGGGGTTTGTTTTGCTTGTTTCAAGGTGTTGGAAGGTATAATCCTTAGAGGCCTTCTTTTATGCTTTAAATCTTGTGATTAAGCTATTGATCTTGATGATTTATGGATATTCTTGTGATTTGGAAGTGGGATGATGATATTTACTAATTTCTAGATTTTATTTAAGTTATTTCATCTTTGATTTGGTATGTATGTGATTAGTAGAAGTTGTTCTAGTGTTAAGGTTGATTAGAGATGTTAGTGGATGATTTCATGATTTTAAGTAGAGTTGGACCAATTTCTGATTTATTAGTGAATTTTCTGATTTTATATGATAATTGTTGATTAGTCTTGGAATGATAGCTTGAGATAGTGTAAAATGGAGCCTTTGTGTGTTGGTTGTGGTTAATTGCAGAAAATTTTAGATTTTGTGTGGAAATTTCAGTTCTAGGGGTTTTAAAAATGGGGCATTCTTGGTGATTAGTATGGAGATCTTATGGCTCAAATGTAAGGGTATTGTAAGCCCTATTTAGATCGTGTTTTATAGTCCTTATGTTTGTATTGTAATTGTGATTGAATTGAGATGTGATTGGTAAATGTATTGTAGGAGGAAAATAAGGAAAGTACGGGAATGGCTGTCCAATCTTTGAGAGCATTTGATAGTTGTGTTATTGAAATATTGTTGTAATATGGGCTATTAGTTTTCAACTCCTAAGAAAATTCCTGTTGTGTAGGTCAAATTCATGTTTCGGTTTATAATGGTTTTTGGGTATAGTCATCTATTGGGTCAATGAAGGGGCAATTGTGGCTCATTAGTTATTGTGGTATATCTTATTGATTAGTAGGTGAAATTGTGGTAGATGACAAAGGTTGGTTTAAAAGAGTAATTTCCGTTTTACCTTGTTTCTGGACCTAATTTGGACTGCCAGAATTTTCTATGATTTAGAACGAACGGCTTGTGGACAAAACATGAAAAGTTATAGATATGTGAGTTAGCTATCTACCTGTAAATTTCAGACGCGTTTGGATCACTGGTAGCCTTATGAAATGACCGACAATACCCTTGACTGCAAAGACTTCTGTTCGCGAATAGTTTGGCCACTTTCTCTGAGATTTCGATATTGACCATGAAAATGTATGATTTGGCCTTAAGATGCTTCATAAGAAATGTTTGTACATGTCTTAGCTTCAAACGCCATAAAGATTCGTCCCAATCCGATAAGTATAGCTCTGTTGTGTTTAAAATGCCGAAAGGTGTTGTGGAACCTGATGTTTTAGCACAATTCCTTTCGTTTGACATATAATTTGGTCTAGGGCTTGGACTTGAGCAAGGTCAATGATGTGTAAGTGGATGAGATGCATGAGCCGTGGTTGGCTGAGTGATCCCTCAACTACTTCAAAGTTACTTTCGAGCTAATTCTTGCATTGGTGTTTCGATTGCATATCATTTGTGTTGTGCGGTGCCATGACATATGTTGGGCTCCAATGAAGCTTTGGAAATCTTTGTGCTTAGAACCACATCTCCAGCTATGTCTACGACGTTCTTGGACCACGATGGCTCCTATCTCTGTTATCTGTTACCTGATCTAAATGAGCGTTGGATATTAAGTAAGACTTTACTGGCTCACATGGGCAATAATGTACATCACGATTACTGCATCATGACAGTCATCTAATGCTTTAATTATGAAATATCTTGATTGTTGATTTTACTGGACACCGCTGAGGCTTCCTAGCTCACACCCCAATATGTTTTCCATTCTCCCCAACCAGGGATGAGGCAGAAGGAAGCAAGTGTAATGAGTTGCTAATGTATCTGGAAGATTATTCTATGTATAATTTTGTTTTTGATTCCACTTGTGGTATTATATTCGTGGAACTTGGGAAAATGTTTATTGTCGTTTATTATTGACTGTAACACAGCAAGGTAATTGGATGTGATGATTCATCTTGTGCAATTTGGCTTGTTTAGATATTTGGAATTGAATCGGATGTATATATGTGTTCCACGCTTGGGAATTAGTTTCCGCTTCGCTTATGAGATGTAATTCTTGGAGAATTTGATGTTTTATTTGAGATGTACCTTGTAATTTGTTTGAGGACTGTAGTGAGTGAGTGAGTCCTGGCGAGAGTTGGGCAGGTGGTCCGCTAAACCCTTTGGTTCGCCTTAGGGGGAGGTGGGACGGTCACAGTTGGTATCACAGCTTAGGTTTCAGATCTCTGTAGTGTATCCTAGGCTTAAAGTTTAGGATGCCTGACCGTGGGATTAATTTGAATAATATGTGAACGAGGATGTGTTGGATCCTAAGGGCTAAAGAAATTGATTGACTGAGAGTTTCTTGCTTGGGACTTGTAGAAATAAAATTGAGGAATTAGGTGATGTTATATTGAAGGAAAATATGGGATGAGAGCTTAGTAGTGAAAGATTGGACGAATTTGAATTATCATTATACTTGTAAGTATGTAAAGAATTGAGGTTATTATTAGTACTGGCTATGGAGGATAAGAGACCGAGATTTGATGGTCAAACTCCATGTATGATGATTTTGAACCAAGATAAAAGAGTATCAAAGGAATAAAATGCATTTTCCCGCCCATTTACCTCCTAGAGAATTTCTGCTTTGAAATTCTAAAGAAAAACTGGGATGTACTAGTTTATTTTCAAACGATGATTGGAAATAATATATATATGCTTTAAGAATGTATAATTTTCCGATTTTGGTAAATATGTGAATTTTACTTGAATTTCAAATTTGAAAATTTGTGAATAACTGATGAGTTGAATTTTGTATACGATGGGCTGATACAAGGTTAAAATTTTCTAAACAAAGTTTTTCCCCCTTGATAGTACGCTGGTGTATTCTCACACTTGAATTTGTCTACGCTTTATATTATGTTTAAAATCTTTGGTTTTCAAGAGGAATGAGCCTATCTTTAGGTGCACGGACTGAGGGAACTTTGAGATATAGAGTAACCGCATTCAAGAGCACGAAGTTAGTGTGAATTGATTTGGTTTCCATTTGACACGTAAGTTAGCAAGTTGTACTTATTTCTTGGGTTTGAACTTGGAGCTTCAGACTTTAACTATAAAATCCTAAGACTAGTTATTCGTGGAGATAATGGTGCTCTGGCTGGTGGCTGGTTTATTAAAGATTTTGAACTTCGAATCGATAACCTTTGGTATCAGCTTGTGTTATGGTTTGATCTGATTGAAATTAGTGATATTTGCACTAATATTGAAAGTGGTACGCGAAATATATGGCTTTGATTTTCGTTTAGGAGCGTACAGTATGAGTCGTGAAGTTTCTTAGTTTGAATTCTTGCACTTGAGTACTCGATACTTTTCCTGAGGAAATGCTCGTGAATTTTGGACGAAACATGGTTTAATGTATGATGATGTGAATAGAAATTATAAGTGAGTTTGAAATAAGTTACAATGGCACAAACTAGAGCACAGAGGACTTTGTATTGTACTCGAGACTTAACCGAAGGAGGAGATTGAAAGAATGACTTGGACTTGTCCAATAAGTGTTTGGCTAAGGTTTTGATAGATTACGGTGGTGGCCGGAATTGTTGAGGAATTTTAGTTTTTGCATCCTTCTTCTAGTCTTCCTGTTTGATTAAAGTTGCACTACCTGATTTGTAAGTGTTGGGATTTGAGATGCTTGAACTGCCTGAGACCGACTAGACTGAGCTTACTTGAGACTTGACCTTGTTTAGGCGAGTGTGCTTTTACGTACACTTAATGACCTGACTTGCCTGAATATAGGGTATCTCTTTTATGCATGAGTAAGTAGCGTGAGGCGTATGTGACCTGTGAGTGGACTTGAGTACTGTGACTCCTTGAGAATATGAACTGCTGGACATAGGTTAGGCGAGTGTGTCCTTACTCGTACTCATGCTCCTTGAACTTGAAATTGAACATGAACCTATGCTCTTATTCGTACTCGTGCACCATGAACCTGAAGTAATTGGCTCTGCTTTTGAACTTATTTGTTTGAACCCTGCTTTGACCCTGCTTTTGAACTTATTTGTTCTCGTGTGATTGTAGACCGGCTTCTACTCTTCGTTAGCGGTTGAACTGAACCCCTCGGGTGAGGCATTACCTGTTGTGTTTTCAAGCACCGCCATTCTTTTGGCGAGGCATGCCTGTTGTGTTTTCAATCACCGCTAAGGATGAACTTCTTGAACTAAATCCTCTCTGGTGGGGTATTGCCTGTTGTGTTTTCAAGCACCGCCATTCTTTTGGCGAGGCATGCCTGTTGTGTTTTCAATCACCGCTAAGGATGAACTTCTTGAACTAAATCCTCTCTGGTGGGGTATTGCCTGTTGTGTTTTCAAGCACCGCCATTCTTTTGGCGAGGCATGCCTGTTGTGTTTTCAATCACCGCTAGGGATGAACTTCTTGAACTAAACCCTCTCTGGTGGGATATTGCCTGTTGTGTTTCCAAACACCACCAGGGATGAAATTTTGAACTAAGGTTCTTTGGCGAGGTATAGCCGTTGTGCTAACTTGTTGTGTTGTCCAGCACCGCCAGGGGTGAAAATTTGCATCTGAGGTTCTCTGGTGAAGCATAGCCGTTGTGCTAGCTTGTTGTGTTGTCCCGCACCACCAGGGACAAATTCCGGAAATGTTCTGGTGAAGTATAGCTGAGTGCTAGCTTGTTGTGTTTTCAAGCACCACCAGGGGTAATTTCCGATCTGAGACCTCGCTATGTCCTGAATTTCTTCCAAATATCTGGGACTTTAAGTCCAACTTCGAGTCTTTTGCATGTTTTATCTAGCTACTCGATTAACTACCTCTTGGATCGTGATTATTTGATCAGTTGGATTGAGGTGCTTCTTAGTACTTGAATGTGATAAGTGGGATTAGAGTGATTCTTGGTACGTGACTGACTTTTGAGGGCTATTTTGATTTGATTAGTGCAAGTTGGAATGTCGAGGATGATATTTTTTTAAGGAGGGGAGTTTGTGACGCCCGAAAGAAGAAGAAAAGGGAAAGATTCCTGTGAACAGTGTTTTCTGCTCAATCCGGCCGCATATCCAGCCAGTTTCTGGCCGGATACTTGGCCGGATTGGTTGGCTCATTTGAAAAAAAATTGAGAAGCCTCTGCCTTGAATCCGGCCGACTATTCGGCTGGATATCCGGCCAGATTCCTGTCGTGGCCAGCTTTTCTTAGCGATTAAGTCTTCACTTTTTGACTATGTTTGGGGTTCAAAAACCCCCTTTTCTTCATTTCCAACTGACCGAACCTCTTGAGGAGTAAAAGGAAAGAGAGAAACTCCATTTTTCTCTTTGATTCATTCACCAAAACTTGAGGGGTTTCTTCCAATTTCGATAATGTACTCCGATTAACTTCACATGCAAGGTGATAGCAAGCTAAGGGTGGAAAGTTTTGGGAAGAAAAAGGGGTTTGTTTTGCTTGTTTCAAGGTGTTGGAAGGTATAATCCTTAGAGGCCTTCTTTTATGCTTTAAATCTTGTGATTAAGCTATTGATCTTGATAATTTATGGATATTCTTGTGATTTGGAAGTGGGATGATGATATTTGCTAATTTCTAGATTTTATTTAAGTTATTTCATCTTTGATTTGGTATGTATGTGATTAATAGAAGTTATTCTAGTGTTAAGGTTGATTAGCGATGTTATATATCCTATTTTGTGGATGATTTCATGATTTTAAGTAGAGTTGGACCAATTTCTGATTTATTAGTGAATTTTCTGATTTTATATGATAATTGTTGATTAGTCTTGGAATGATAGCTTGAGATAGTGTAAAATGGAGCCTTTGTGTGTTGGTTGTGGTTAATTGCGGAAAATTTTAGATTTTGTGTGGAAATTTCAGTTCTAGGGGTTTAAAATGGGGCATTCTTGTGATTAGTATTGGAGCTCTTAATTGGCTCAAGTGTAAGGGTATTGTAGCCCTATTTAGATGTGTTTTATAGTCTATGTTTTGTATGTGTAATTGTGATTGAATTGAGATGTGATTGGTAATGTATTGTAGGAGGGAAAATAAGGAAAGTACGGGGAAATGCTGTCCAATCTTTGAGAGCATTTGATAGTTGTGTTATATGAAATATTGATGTTATATGTGCTAGTTTCACTTGCCTTCGGAAATTCCTGCTTGTGTAGGTCAATATTCATGTTAGGGTTTATAATTGGTTTTGGGAGCTATCTATTGGGTCAATTGAAGGGGCATTGTGGCCTCATTAGTTATGTGGTATATCTTATGATTAGTAGGTGTAATTGTGGTAGATACAAAGGTTGGTTTAAAAGAGTAATTTCCGTTTTACCTTGTTTCTGGACCTAATTTGGACTGCCAATTTCTCTATGATTTAGACCGAACCGGCTTGTGGACAAAACATGAAAGTTATAGATATGTGAGTTAGCTATCTACCTGTAAATTTCAGATCGTTTGGATCAGTGTAGCCTATGAAATGACCGAAATACCCTTGACTGCCATAGACTCTGTTTCGCGGATAGTTTGCCACTTTCTCTGAGATTTCGATATTTGACCATGAAAATGTATGATTTGGCCTTAGAGATCTTCATAAGAAATGTTTGTACATGTCTTAGCTTCAAAACGCCATAAGATTCGTCTCAATCCGATAAGTATAGCTTCTGTTGTGGTTAAATGCCGAAAGGTGTGTGGAACCTGATGTTTTTAGAATTCCTTTCGTTTGACATGATAATTGTGGTCTAGGGCTTGGACTTGAGCAAGGCAATGATGTGTAATGGATGAGATGCATGAGCCGTGGTTGGTGATTGATCCCTCAACTACTTCCAAAGTTACTTTCGAGCTAATTCTTGCATTGGTTGTTCGATTGCATATCATTTGTGTATGTGCGTGTGCCATGACATAATTTGGCTCCAATGAGCTCTTGGAAAATCTTGTGCTTAGAACCAACATCTCCACTACTGTCTACACGTTCTTTGGACCACGATGGCTCCTTATCTCTGTTTATCTGTTACCTGATCTAAATGAGCGTTGGATATTTAAGTACAAGAACTTTACTGGCTCACATGGGCAATAAATGTACACACGATTACTGCATCATGAAATCATCTAAATGCTTTATTATGAAATATTCTTGATTGTTGATTTTACTGGACACTCGCTGAGCTTCTAGCTCACCCCCAATTGTTTTCTTCTCCACACAGGGATCGAGGCAAATAGGGGTGTGCAAAGTCGAAAAATTTCGATTTCGGAATCGATTTCGAATTGAATTCGGAAGTTCGAATTCAGAAGTTCGGTAATTCGGTAGTTGAATTCGGTAATCCTATTTCGAATTGGTCGAAATCGGGTCGAATTCGAAAATATAATTTTTGAAATCGGAATTACTGATTTCGAATTACCAATTCGAAATAGGAATTCGAATTCGGAAATTCTTTATCGAATTCAAATATTAACATTTATATATAATAATATACTATAATATTTTAACAATACATATATAATATATATTATATAACATAATAAGTTAATAATTGAAATTAAAATTGAAATAATAAGTGATATTGCAAAAAGCCAAAAACCCTAATCTGTTCACTCACTCACCTTAGTCCTTAGTCCTTACTCTTCCGCCGCCCTCTTCCTCTTCGTCAATAGTCACTGCCTTCCTTCCTTCCTCATCGCCTCATTGCCTCTTCGTCACCTTCCGTCACCTTTCTGAGACGAAGCCTAGACTGCTTATTGATCGAGATATGCTTTCAGTTTCAGCGATGATGGGATTACAGTCACTGCCGACTCTGCGTGTAGCAGCTCCTCCTCCTATTGATTTAGCACTTTAAAAGATTATGAGGAGATGAGCGATTACGTTCCCTCTTCATCAGGCTTATCCAACAATCGATCACCTTCCTCATCGCCTCTTCATCACCTTCCTCTTCGTCACTGCCTCTTCCTCATCGCCTCTTCGTCACCTTCCTTCCTCTGCCTCCGACTCAGCTTACTCTCTCACTCTCTCGGTTTCACCTTCAAGCCCAACAGAGACAGACATCATCAGCCTTCATTGAGGTATGTCGGTGATTTTACTTAGCTTTCATTTATGTTTCTAGTTTATTTTTCTTAGGCATTTCATCAAACAGCTTCCAAGCATTTCTGAATTAGGTTCTGGATAGGGGAAGTGAAATAAAGGGAAAAGGGAGAGGTAATTATACAGTGTTGGCATGTTTTTTGAAGTTATTTTTGGTGTGTTTTTTGGGAGATTACTCTAGTTTTTGGCATTTTGTTAGGAAAAAAAAGGACTAGTTGTTAAAAAAATTCTCAATCCAAATGCACCGACAATCAAAGCCAGTTTTCGAACACGAGATGGAAAATGTTGCTGTAATAGCTTCCATCTCCATTCTGTACTCAGTAATTCACTTTACAGATAAAAATACTACACCACGATGAATGAAGGAAATATGATCAGCCATTCAGCCGTCCTGCTGCCATATATATAAATTCCTGCCTCGTATCTGTTTTATACATTCACCAGGAATCTATGCACCTTAGCTTGTAAGTTCTGGGAGGTGAAGAAGATAAGGAAGGATGGCAAAGAATTGACAAATTCATCTGGACTTAAACGAGGCAGTTTTACCCAAAATTAACCAAACTTAAATGAGGCAGTTTTATTCAGACTTAACCAGATTAATCATTAACAGCAATAGGATAGCTAGAAATATTAATTTCTCCCCTATCGAAAACTTGCTGATGGTACTAAAAACTTTATATTTGCTGCTATGTTTGGCTCCATCTTCTTACTTTCTGCACTAAATTGGAAACAAGTTCTCCAGGAAACTGCATTATGTGATTCAAACTCTCAATATTTCTTCATTTTATTGTCTAATCTATTGCATATATTGGGAAACATATCTTCATTTTATTTTCATTTTCTTTTGCATACCAGTAAACATGTCCACTTTTGAGATAGAAGGATCCAGTGATTCAATGCCATCTTCAAGTCCAGCTCCTATTTCCAATAGCTGTGAAGAATCTGGCCTTGGTGTTAAGAATAAGAGAGGCGAATACAAGAAAAGATCACCAGCTTGGGATCATTTTCAGCCTCACTATATCCAAGGTGTTCGTCATGGCATATGTAAGTACTGTACGAAAGTGATAGCTGCTGATCCGAAGTCTAATGGTACTACTCCTCTCTTATCCCATGTTAAATCATGTGAAACGAATCCTGCAAATAAGTGTAAGGGGCAAGGTACATTATGCTTGGGCGAAGTTGGTGCTCTTGGGGGGGATGTTAAGAGTGCACTTATTAGTTGGAAGTATGACCCTGATGCAATTAGAAAAAGCATTGCTTATATGTTGATTGTTGATGAATTGCCATTCAAACATGTAGAAGGTAAAGGATTTCAGCATGTCATGAGAACTACTTGTCCTTCTTTCCAAATTCCTTCAAGGTGGACAATTACTAGAGATTGCTATCAACTTTATTTAGATGAAAAAATTAAGTTGAAGAATATGTTAAAGCGTGGAGCTGTTAGAGTTTGTCTTACCACTGATTGTTGGACATCTATCCAGCGAATAAATTATATGTGTTTGACAGCTCACTTTATTGACTGTGATTGGCAATTGAACAAAAGAATTTTAAATTTTTGTCCAATTAGTAGTCATAAAGGGACTGAAATTGGGAAGAGTATTGAGAAATGCTTATTAGAGTGGGGGATTGATGATGTTTTCACAATAACAGTTGACAATGCTGCTTCAAATGACACGGCTGTGCAATATTTGGTTGGAAAATTGCAAAATTGGGGTAAAGCTATATTAGGGGGAAAGTGGATTCATATAAGATGTGTAGCTCACATAATCAATTTGATTGTGAGTGATGGCCTAAAAAAATTTGGGGGGTCTGTTGATTCTATCCGAACAGCTGTGAGATATATTAGACAATCACCTTCTAGTTTGAAAAAATTCAAGGAATGTGCTGAAATTGAAAAAATTGACAGTAAAAAGTTACTAAGTTTAGATGTGGCAACTAGGTGGAACTCAACCTACTTAATGTTAGACACTGCTCATAGGTTTGAGATGGCATTTGAGAGGTTTGAGGAGCAAGATCCATATATGTTGCATGAGTTAGAGCACTTGCCAACAAAAGATGATTGGGAAAAGGCAAGATTCTTAACTATATTTTTGGAGAACTTTTATGATCTCACAGTAAAGGTTTCTGGTTCCAAATATGTGACATCTAATAATCTTATCAATGAGCTTAGTCACATTAATGGCATCCTAAAGGAAATGGCAGAAAGTTGTAATCCCGACTTGAGTGGAATGGCAAAAACAATGAAAGACAAGTATGATAAGTATTGGGGAAGATTGGAGAAAATGAACATGTTGATTTTCATTGCTTACATGCTTGATCCTAGGACAAAGTTTGAGTACTTTGAATTCATTGCTTGTAAAATGTATGGTGATACTGAGGGTGCCGTTGTGGCTCATGTAGCCAAGGATGCAATGTATGAATTGTTTAATGATTACAAGAGACTCAATACTCCTGCTGGATCTTCTCAATCCTCTATTTCTTCACTTTCTAGTGGATCTGAAAATAGCATCTCTTCCTTTGATGGAGAAGTCTCCAAAAAAATAAATGATAGATACAGAATTGAGTTCAAGAAAAGAAAAGTTGAACTTGGAGGAAAGAATGCTAAATCTGAACTTGACAAATATTTGAGTGAGGATTGTGAGGATGAGGATCCCGAGTTCGATATCTTGAATTGGTGGAAAGGTAATAGTCTTCGGTTGCCAATACTTTCGCAAATGGCTCGTGATGTGTTGGCTGTCCCGGTCTCTACGGTTGCTTCCGAATCTGCTTTTAGTACCGGAGGACGTGTTCTTGACCCATTCAGAAGCTCTTTAACTCCATGAATTGTGCAAGCCTTGATTTGTGCACAAGACTGGTTTCGGGCATCCGAAAATGAGTTGAATGTAGAAGAAAAATTGGAGGATCTTGAGGAATTTGAATCTGGTAAATTATCTTCTTTCTTATTGACAAACTTGAAATATTTTTTCTATTCATAAATGCAATTAAGCTACTTCATTCTTTTTTTCTTTCTTGAATAATAGGTTTGATCAAAGGAGGTGCAGAAGCTACAATTGTTGATGTTTGAATTCTCTAATGGTGATTCTGATTTGGTGCTCATAGAAATTCAAGTTTGAAATGTTGTCAAACTGAAATGTTGCAAACTGAAATATTGTCTTATTTGTGTGAAAGGCACTCTGGTTACATTTGTATAAGCATTCTCGTATGAAAGACTGGAATTGTTTGATAATAGTTGATTTGTATTATTTACTGGAATTATTTTGTATTTGAAATTTGGACTGGAATGGTTGTATAAGTATTCTCGTATGAACTATGAAGTGGTAGAGTTCTTGTGATTTATGGTATTGGAAAGGCACTTTGGAATGTGGAGTTGAATGTGGAATTGTTATTCAGTTTCATCCTTTCCTCTTGAATTTGAGACAGCTGACTTGTGGAATGTGGAATTTGAAACTTTAATTTGATTGAAGAACCTTTTTGGTAGATGTTCATGTTCTGTTGTTTCCTTGATTTGTGGTTTATAGTATCTACAAATGCTTTGAATTGTTTTGTTCAAAGCATATCCTAAGCTTTATTTGGCTTTTTGATTGTTTGGCCTATTTTTAAGTTGGTTAGTCGTGGAATATGTGCTGAAGGTGTTCTATGACTTTCAGTTACAATTGGCATTTGTTTGTGCTCTTTCTGAGATCTCTGAAGCTCGGCACTCAGCAGGGTTGGACTTTAATAGATAGAAGATAATGATTAGATGTGTTCATGACATATTTGTGGATTAAATTGGTGTTTAACCGTTCTATTTATTCTGGTTAACAACCGGTTTTGGTTGGAGGAGGAACGGCTTTCAAATCTGCTCAAGAGAGGAGAGGGTAAAAAAAAAAAAAAACGAATTCGGTAAATTCGGAATTCACCGAATTCCGAATTCAATTCGGTATCGAATTCGAAATCGAAATTAGCCATTTCGGGAAAATTGAAGGCAAAATTTCTAAAATTTCCGATTTCAAACTTCCGAATTACCGTTTTTGATTTCGATGCACACCCCTAGAGGCAAAGGAAGCACGTGTAATGAGTTGCTAATGTATCTGGAAGATTATCTTATGTATATTTTGTTTTTGATTCACTTGTGGTATTTATATTCGTGGAACTTGGGAAAATGTTATTTCGTTTATTATTGAGCTTGTACCCAAGGTTATTGGATGTGATGATTCATCTTGTGTAATTTTGGGCTTGTTTAAATATTTGGAATTGAATCGGATGTATATATGTGTTCCATGCTTGGGAATTACTTTCCGCTTCGCTTATGAGATATAATTCTTGGAGAATTTGATGTTTTATTTGAGATGTACCTTGTAATTTGTTTGAGGACTGTAGTGAGTGAGTGAGTCCTGGCGAGAGTTGGGCAGGTGGTCCGCTAAACCCTTTGGTTCGCCTTAGGGGGAGGTGGGACGGTCACAGTTGGTCTCACAGCTTAGGTTTCAGATCTCTGTAGTGTATCCTAGGCTTAAAGTTTAGGATGCCTGACCGTGGGATTAATTTGAATAATATGTGAACGAGGATCTATTGCATCCTAAGGGCTAAAGAAATTGATTGACTGAGAGTTTCTTGCTTGGGACTTGTAGAAATAAAATTGAGCAATTAGGTGATGTTATATTGAAGGAAAATATGGGATGAGAGCATAGTAGTGAAAGATTGGACGAATTTGAATTATCATTATACTTGTAAGTGTGTAAAGAATTGAGGTAATTATTAGTACTGGCTATGGAGGATAAGAGATCGAGATTTCATGGTCAAACTCCATGTATGATGATTTTGAACCAAGATAACAGAGTATCAAAGGAATAAAATGCATTTTCCTGCCCATTTACCTCCTAGAGAATTTCTGCTTTGAAATTCTAAAGAAAAACTGGGATGTACTAGTTTATTTTCAAACGATGATTGGAAAATAATATATATATGCTTTAAGAATGTATAATTTTCCGATTTTGGTAAATATGTGAAATTTACTTGAATTTCAAATTTGAAAATTTGTGAATAACTGATGAGTTGAATTTTGTATACGATGGGCTGATACAAGGTTAAAATTTTCTAAACAAAGTTTTTCCCCCTTGATAGTACGCGAGTGTGCTTTTACGTACACTTAATGACCTGACTTGCCTGAATATAGGGTATCTCTTTTATGCATGAGTAAGTAGCGTGAGACGTATGTGACCTGTGAGTGGACTTGAGTATTGTGACTCCTTGAGAATATGAACTGCTGGACATAGGTTAGGCGAGTGTGTCCTTACTCGTACTCATGCTCCTTGAACTTGAAATTGAACTTGAACCTATGCTCTTATTCGTACTCGTGAACCATGAACCTGAAGTAATTGGCGCTGCTTTTGAACTTATTTGTTTGAACCCTGCTTTGACCCTGCTTTTGAACTTATTTGTTCTCGTGTGATTGTAGACCGGCTACTACTCTTCGGTAGCGGTTGAACTGAACCCCTCTGGCGAGCCATTACCTGTTGTGTTTTCAAGCACCGCCATTCTTTTGGCGAGGCATGCCTGTTGTGTTTTCAATCACCGCTAGGGATGAACTTCTTGAACTAAATCCTCTCTGGTGGGGTATTGCCTGTTGTGTTTTCAAGCACCTCCATTCTTTTGACGAGGCATGCCTGTTGTGTTTTCAATCACCGCTAGGGATGAACTTCTTGAACTAAACCCTCTCTGGTGGGGTATTGCCTGTTGTGTTTTCAAACACCACCGGGGATGAAATTTTGAAATAAGGTTCTTTGGCGAGGTATAGCCGTTGTGCTAACTTGTTGTGTTGTCCAGCACCGCCAGGGGCGAAAATTTGCATCTGAGGTTCTCTGGTGAAGCATAGCTGTTGTGCTAGCTTGTTGTGTTGTCCCGCACCACCAGGGACAAATTCCTGAAACGTTCTGGTGAAGTATAGCTGAGTGCTAGCTTGTTGTGTTTTCAAGCACCACCAGGGGTAATTTCCGATCTGAGACCTCGCTATGTCCTGAATTTCTTCCAAATATCTGGGACTTTAAGTCCAACTTCGAGTCTTTTGCATGTTTTATCTAGCTACTCGATTAAATACCTCTTGGATCGTGATTATTTGATCAGTTGGATTGAGGTGCTTCTTAGTACTTGAATGTGATAAGTGGGATTAGAGTGATTCTTGGTAAGTGACTGAATTTGAGGGCTATTTTGATTTGATTAGTGCATGTTGGAACGTCGAGGACGATATTTTTTTAAGCAGGGGAGTTTGTGACGCCCGAAAGAAGAAGAAAAGGGAAAGATTCCTGTGAACAGTGTTTTCTGCTCAATCCGGCCGCATATCCAGCCAATTTCTGGCCGGATACTTGGCCGGATTGGTTGGCTCATTTGAAAAAAAATTGAGAAGCCTCTGCCTTGAATCCGGTCGACTATCTGGCCGGATTCTGTCGTGGCCAGCTTTTCTTAGCGATTAAGTCTTCACTTTTTGACTATATTTGGGGTTCAAAAACCCCCTTTTCTTCATTTCCAACTGACCGAACCTCTTGAGGAGTAAAAGGAAAGAGAGAAACTCCATTTTTCTCTTTGATTCATTCACCAAAACTTGAGGGGTTTCTTCCAATTTCGATAATCTACTCCGATTAACTTCACATGCAAGGTGATAGCAAGCTAAGGGTGGAAAGTTTTGGGAAGAAAAAGGGGTTTGTTTTGCTTGTTTCAAGGTGTTGGAAGGTATAATCCTTAGAGGCCTTCTTTTATGCTTTAAATCTTGTGATTAAGCTATTGATCTTGATGATTTATGGATATTCTTGTGATTTGGAAGTGGGATGATGATATTTGCTAATTTCTAGATTTTATTTAAGTTATTTCATCTTTGATTTGGTATGTATGTGATTAGTAGAAGTTATTCTAGTGTTAAGGTTGATTAGAAATGTTATATATCCTATTTTGTGGATGATTTCATGATTTTAAGTAGAGTTGGACCAATTTCTGATTTATTAGTGAATTTTCTGATTTTATATGATAATTGTTGATTAGTCTTGGAATGATAGCTTGAGATAGTGTAAAATGGAGCCTTTGTGTGTTGGTTGTGGTTAATTGCGGAAAATTTTAGATTTTGTGTGGAAATTTCAGTTCTAGGGGTTTAAAATGGGGCATTCTTGTGATTAGTATTGGAGCTCTTAATTGGCTCAAGTGTAAGGGTATTGTAGCCCTATTTAGATGTGTTTTATAGTCTATGTTTTGTATGTGTAATTGTGATTGAAATGAGATGTGATTGGTAATGTATTGTAGGAGGGAAAATAAGAAAAGTAAGGGGAAATGCTGTCCAATCTTTGAGAGCATTTGATAGTTGTGTTATATGAAATATTGATGTAATATGGGCTAGTTTCACTTGCCTAAGAAAATTCCTGCTTGTGTAGGTCAATATTCATGTTCGGGTTTATAATTGGTTTTGGGAGCTATCTATTGGGTCAATTGAAGGGGCATTGTGGCCTCATTAGTTATGTGGTATATCTTATGATTAGTAGGTGTAATTGTGGTAGATACAAAGGTTGGTTTAAAAGAGTAATTTCCGTTTTACCTTGTTTCTGGACCTAATTTGGACTGCCAATTTCTCTATGATTTAGACCGAACCGGCTTGTGGACAAAACATGAAAGTTATAGATATGTGAGTTAGCTATCTACCTGGAAAATTTCAGACCGTTTGGATCACTGTAGCCTATGAAATGACCGAAATACCCTTGACTGCCATAGACTCTGTTTCGCGGATAGTTTGCCACTTTCTCTGAGATTTCAATATTTGACCATGAAAATGTATGATTTGGCCTTAGAGATCTTCATAAGAAATGTTTGTATATGTCTTAGCTTCAAAACGTCATAAGATTCGTCTCAATCCGATAAGTATAGCTTCTGTTGTGTTTAAAATGCCGAAAGGTGTGTGGAACCTGATGTTTTTAGAATTTCTTTCGTTTGACATGATAATTGTGGTCTAGGGCTTGGACTTGAGCAAGGCAATGATGTGTAATGGATGAGATGCATGAGCCGTGATTGGTGAGTGATCCCTCAACTACTTCCAAAGTTGTTCGATTGCATATCATTTGTGTATGTGCGTGTGCCATGACATAATTTGGCTCCAATTCGCTCTTTGAAAATCTTGTGCTTAGAACCAACATCTCCACTACTGTCTACACGTTCTTTGGACCACGATGGCTCCTTATCTCTGTTTATCTGTTACCTGATCTAAATGAGCGTTGGATATTTAAGTACAAGAACTTTACTGGCTCACATGGGCAATAAATGTACACACGATTACTGCATCATGACATCATCTAAATGCTTTATTATGAAATATTCTTGATTGTTGATTTTACTGGACACTCGCTGAGCTTCTAGCTCACCCCCAATTGTTTTCTTCTCCACAGGGATCGAGGCAAAGGAAGCACGTGTAATGAGTTGCTAATGTATCTGGAAGATTATCTTATGTATATTTTGTTTTTGATTCACTTGTGGTATTTATATTCGTGGAACTTGGGAAAATGTTATTTCGTTTATTATTGAGCTTGTACCCTAGGTTATTGGATGTGATGATTCATCTTGTGTAATTTTGGGCTTGTTTAAATATTTGGAATTGAATCGGATGTATATATGTGTTCCACGCTTGGGAATTAGTTTCCGCTTCGCTTATGGGAATTAGTTTCCGCTTCGCTTATGAGATGTAATTCTTGGAGAATTTGATGTTTTATTTGAGATGTACCTTGTAATTTGTTTGGGGACTGTAGTGAGTGAGTGAGTCCTGGCGAGAGTTGGGCAGGTGGTCCGCTAAACCCTTTGGTTCGCCTTAGGGGGAGGTGGGGCGGTCACAGTTGGTATCACAGTTTAGGTTTCAGATCTCTGTAGTGTATCCTAGGCTTAAATTTTAGGATGCCTGACCGTGGGATTAATTTGAATAATATGTGAACGCGGATCTATTGGATCCTATGGGCTAAAGAAATTGATTGACTGAGAGTTTCTTACTTGGGTCTTGTAGAAATAAAATTGAGGAATTAGGTGATGTTATATTGAAGGAAAATATGGGATGAGAGCTTAGTGGTGAAAGATTGGACGAATTTGAATTATCATTATACTTGTAAGTGTGTAAAGAATTGAGGTAATTATTTGTACTGGCTATGGAGGATAAGAGACCGAGATTTGATTGTCAAACTCCATGTATGATGATTTTGAACCAAGATAAAAGAGTATCAAAGGAATAAAATGCATTTTCCGGCCCATTTACCTCCTAGAGAATTTCTGCTTTGAAATTCTAAAGAAAAACTGGGATGTACTAGTTTATTTTCAAACGATGATTGGAAATAATATATATATGCTTTAAGAATGTATAATTTTCCGATTTTGGTAAATATGTGAAATTTACTTGAATTTCAAATTTGAAAATTTGTGAATAACTGATGAGTTGAATTTTGTATATGATGGGCTGATACAAGGTTAAAATTTCCTAAACAAAGTTTTTCCCCCTTGATAGTACACTGGTGTATTCTCACACTTGAATTTGTCTATGCTTTATATTATGTTTTAAAATCCTTGGTTTTCAAGAGGAATGAGCCTATCTTTAGGTGCACGGACTGAGGGAACTTTGAGATATAGAGTAACCGCATTCAAGAGCACGAAGTTAGTGTGAATTGATTTGGTTTCCATTTGACACGTAAGTTAGCAAGTTGTACTTATTTCTTGGGTTTGAACTTGGAGCTTGAGACTTTAACTATAAAATCCTAAGACTGGTTGTTCGTGGAGATAATGGTGCTCTGGCTGGTGGCTTGTTTATTAAAGATTTTGAACTTCGAATGGATAACCTTTGGTATCAGCTTGTGTTATGGTTTGATTGGATCTAATTTCGTAAAGGCATGTGATCTGATTGAAATTAGTGATATTTGCACTAATATTGAAAGTGGTACGCGTAATATATGGCTTTGATTTTCGTTTAAGAGCGTACAGTATGAGTCGTGAAGTTTCTTAGTTTGAATTCTTGCACTTGAGTACTCGATACTTTTCCTGAGGAAATGCTCGTGAATTTTGGACGGAACATGGTTTAATGTATGATGATGTGAATAGAAATTATAAGTGAGTTTGAAATAAGTTACAATGGCACAAACTACAACACAGAGGACTTTGTATTGTACTTGAGACTTAACCGAAGGAGGAGATTGAAAGAATGACTTGGACTTGTCCAATAAGTGTTTGGCTAAGGTTTTGATAGATTACGGTGGTGGCCGGAATTGTTGAGGAATTTTAGTTTTTGCATCCTTCTTCTAGTCTTCCTGTTTGATTAAAGTTGCACTACCTGATTTGTAAGTGTTGGGATTTGAGATGCTTGAACTGCCTGAGACCGACTAGACTGAGCTTACTTGAGACTTGACCTTGTTTAGGCGAGTGTGCTTTTACGTACACTTAATGACCGGACTTGCCTGAATATAGGGTATCTCTTTTATGCATGAGTAAGTAGCGTGAGGCGTATGTGACCTGTGAGTGGACTTGAGTACTGTGACTCCTTGAGAATATGAACTGCTGGACATAGGTTAGGCGAGTGTGTCCTTACTCGTACTCATGCTTCTTGAACTTGAAATTGAACTTGAACCTATGCTCTTATTCGTACTCGTGCACCATGAACCTGAAGTAATTGGCTCTGCTTTTGAACTCATTTGTTTGAACCCTGCTTTGACCCTGCTTTTGAACTTATTTGTTCTAGTGTGATTGTAGACCGGCTACTACTCTTCGGTAGCGGTTGAACTGAACCCCTCTGGCGAGGCATTACCTGTTGTGTTTTCAAGCACCGCCATTCTTTTGGCGAGGCATGCCTGTTGTGTTTTCAATCACCGCTAGGGATGAACTTCTTTAACTAAATCCTTTCTGGTGGGGTAATGCCTGTTGTGTTTTCAAGCACCGCCATTCTTTTGGCGAGGCAGGCCTGTTGTGTTTTCAATCACCGCTAGGGATGAACTTCTTGAACTAAACCCTCTCTGGTGGGGTATTGCCTGTTGTGTTTTCAAACTCCACCAGGGATGAAATTTTGAACTAAGGTTCTTTGGTGAGGTATAGCCGTTGTGCTAACTTGTTGTGTTGTCCAGCACCGCCAGGGGCGAAAATTTGCATCTGAGGTTCTCTGGTGAAGCATAGCCGTTGTGCTAGCTTGTTGTGTTGTCCCGCACCACCAGGGACAAATTCCTGAAACGTTCTGGTGAAGTATAGCTGAGTGCTAGCTTGTTGTGTATTCAAGCACCACCAGGGGTAATTTCCGATCTGAGACCTCGCTATGTCCTGAATTTCATCCAAATATCTGGGACTTTAAGTCCAACTTCGAGTCTTTTGCATGTTTTATCTAGCTACTCGATTAACTACCTCTTGGATCGTGATTATTTGATCAGTTGGATTGAGGTGCTTCTTAGTACTTGAATGTGATAAGTGTGATTAGAGTGATTCTTGGTACGTGACTGACTTTTGAGGGCTATCATGATTTGATTAGTGCAAGTTGGAATGTCGAGGACGACATTTTTTTAAGGAGGGGAGTTTGTGACGCCCGAAAGAAGAAGAAAAGGGAAAGATTCCTGTGAACAGTGTTTTCTGCTCAATCCGGCCGCATATCCAGCCAGTTTCTGGCCGGATACTTGGCCGGATTGGTTGGCTATTTTGAAAAAAAATTGAGAAGCCTCTGCCTTGAATCCGGCTGGATATCCGGCCAGATTCTGGCCGGATTCTGTCGTGGCCAGCTTTTCTTAGCGATTAAGTCTTCACTTTTTGACTATATTTGGGGTTCAAAAACCCTCTTTTCTTCATTTCCAACTGACCGAACCTCTTGAGGAGTAAAAGGAAAGAGAGAAACTCCATTTTTCTCTTTGATTCATTCACCAAAACTTGAGGGGTTTCTTCCAATTTCGATAATCTACTCCGATTAACTTCACATGCAAGGTGATAGCAAGCTAAGGGTGGAAAGTTTTGGGAAGAAAAAGGGGTTTGTTTTGCTTGTTTCAAGGTGTTGGAAGGTATAATCCTTAGAGGCCTTCTTTTATGCTTTAAATCTTGTGATTAAGCTATTGATCTTGATGATTTATGGATATTCTTGTGATTTGGAAGTGGGATGATGATATTTGCTAATTTCTAGATTTTATTTAAGTTATTTCATCTTTGATTTGGTATGTATGTGATTAGTAGAAGTTATTCTAGTGTTAAGGTTGATTAGAGATGTTATATATCCTATTTTGTGGATGATTTCATGAATTTAAGTAGAGTTGGATTAGTGAATTTTCTGATTTTATATGATAATTGTTGATTAGCCTTGGAATGATAGCTTGAGATAGTGTAAAATGGAGCCTTTGTGTGTTGGTTGTGGTTAATTGCAGAAAATTTTAGATTTTGTGTGGAAATTTCAGTTCTAGGGGTTTAAAATGGGGCTTTCTTGTGATTAGTATTGGAGCTCTTAATTGGCTCAAGTGTAAGGGTATTGTAGCCCTAATTAGATGTGTTTTATATAGTCTATGTTTTGTATGTGTAATTGTGATTGAATTGAGATGTGATTGGTAATGTATTGTAGGAGGGAAAATAAGGAAAGTAAGGGGAACTGCTGTCCAATCTTTGAGAGCATTTGATAGTTGTGTTATATGAAATATTGATGTAATATGGGCTAGTTTCACTTGCCTTAGAAAATTCCTGCTTGTGTAGGTCAATATTCATGTTCGGGTTTATAATTGGTTTTGGGAGCTATCTATTGGGTCAATTGAAGGGGCATTGTGGCCTCATTAGTTATGTGGTATATCTTATGATTAGTAGGTGTAATTGTGGTAGATACAAAGGTTGGTTTAAAAGAGTAATTTCCGTTTTACCTTGTTTCTGGACCTAATTTGGACTGCCAATTTCTCTATGATTTAGACCGAACCGGCTTGCGGACAAAACAGGAAAGTTATAGATATGTGAGTTAGCTATCTACCTGCAAAATTTCAGACCATTTGGATCACTGTAGCCTATGAAATGACCGAAATACCCTTGACTGTCATAGACTCTGTTTCGCGGATAGTTTGCCACTTACTCTGAGATTTCGATATTTGACCATGAAAATGTATGATTTGGCCTTAGAGATCTTCATAAGAAATGTTTGTATATGTCTTAGCTTCAAAACGCCATAAGATTCGTCTCAATCCGATAAGTATAGCTTCTGTTGTGTTTAAAATGCCGAAAGGTGTGTGGAACCTGATGTTTTTAGAATTCCTTTCGTTTGACATGATAATTGTGGTCTAGGGCTTGGACTTGACCAAGGCAATGATGTGTAATGGATGAGATACATGAGCCGTGGTTGGTGAGTGATCCCTCACCTACTTCCAAAGTTACTTTCGAGCTAATTCTTGCTAATTCTTGCATTGGTTGTTCGATTGCATATCATTTGTGTATGTGCGTGTGCCATGACATAATTTGGCTCCAATGAGCTCTTGGAAAATCTTGTGCTTAGAACCAACGTCTCCACTACTGTCTACACGTTCTTTGGACCACGATGGCTCCATATCTCTGTTTAGCTGTTACCTGATCTAAATGAGCATTGGATATTTAAGTACAAGAACTTTACTGGCTCACATGGGCAATAAATGTACACTCGATTACTGCATCATGACATCATCTAAATGCTTTATTATGAAATATTCTTGATTGTTGATTTTATTGGACACTCGCTGAGCTTCTAGCTCACCCCAATTGTTTTCTTTTCCCCACAGGGATCGAGGCAAAGGAAGCACGTGTAATTAGTTGCTAATGTATCTGGAAGATTATCGTATGTATATTTTGTTTTTGATTCACTTGTGGTATTTATATTCGTGGAACTTGGGAAAATGTTATTTCGTTTATTATTGAGCTTGTACCCTAGGTTATTGGATGTGATGATTCATCTTGTGTAATTTTGGGCTTGTTTAAATATTTGGAATTGAATCGGATGTATATATGTGTTCCACGCTTGGGAATTAGTTTCCGCTTCGCTTATGAGAATTATTCTTGGAGAATTTGATGTTTTATTTGAGATGTACCTTGTAATTTGTTTGAGGACTGTGGTGAGTGAGTGAGTCCTGGCGAGAGTTGGCAGGTGGTCCGCTAAACCCTTTGGTTCGCCTTAGGGGGAGGTGGGGCCGTCACAGTTGGTATCACAGCTTAGGTTTCAGATCTCTGAAGTGTATCCTAGGCTTAAAGTTTAGGATGCCTGACCGTGGGATTAATTTGAATAATATGTGAACGAGGATCTATTGGGTCCTAAGGGCTAAAGAAATTGATTGACCGAGAGTTTCTTACTTGGGACTTGTAGAAATAAAATTGAGGAATTAGGTGATGTTATATTGAAGGAAAATAAGGGATGAGAGCTTAGTAGTGAATGATTGGACGAATTTGAATTATCATTATACTTCTTGAACGTGTGTAAAGAATTGAGGTAATTATTAGTACTGGCTATGGAGGATAAGAGACCGAGATTTGATGGTCAAACTCCATGTATGATGATTTTGAACCAAGATAAAAGAGTATCAAAGGAATAAATGGCGAGGCATGCCTGTTGTGTTTTCAATCACCGCTAGGGATGAACTTCTTGAACTAAACCCTCTCTGGTGGGGTATTGCCTGTTGTGTTTTCAAACTCCACCAGGGATGAAATTTTGAACAAAGGTTCTTTGGCGAGGTATAGCCGTTGTGCTAACTTGTTGTGTTGTTCAGCACCGCCAGGGGCGAAAATTTGCATCTGAGGTTCTCTGGTTAAGCATAGCCGTTGTGCTAGCTTGTTGTGTTGTCCCGCACCACCAGGGACAAATTTCTGAAACGTTCTGGTGAAGTATAGCTGAGTGCTAGCTTGTTGTGTATTCAAGCACCACCAGGGGTAATTTCCGATCTGAGACCTCGCTATGTCCTGAATTTCATCCAAATATCTGGGACTTTAAGTCCAACTTCGAGTCTTTTGCATGTTTTATCTAGCTACTCGATTAACTACCTCTTGGATCGTGATTATTTGATCAGTTGGATTGAGGTGCTTCTTAGTACTTGAATGTGATAAGTGGGATTAGAGTGATTCTTGGTACGTGACTGACTTTTGAGGGCTATTTTGATTTGATTAGTGCAAGTTGGAATGTCGAGGACGACATTTTTTTAAGGAGGGGAGTTTGTGACGCCCGAAAGAAGAAGAAAAGGGAAAGATTCCTGTGAACAGTGTTTTTTGCTCAATCCGGCCGCATATCCAGCCAGTTTCTGGCCGGATTGGTTGGCTCATTTGAAAAAAAATTGAGAAGCCTCTGCCTTGAATCCGGCTGGATATCCGGCCAGATTCTGGCCGGATTCTGTCGTGGCCAGCTTTTCTTAGCGATTAAGTCTTCATTTTTTGACTATATTTGGGGTTCAAAAACCCTCTTTTCTTCATTTCCAACTGACCGAACCTCTTGAGGAGTAAAAGGAAAGAGAGAAACTCCTTTTTTCTCTTTGATTCATTCACCAAAACTTGAGGGGTTTCTTCCAATTTCGATAATCTACTCCGATTAACTTCACATGCAAGGTGATAGCAAGCTAAGGGTGGAAAGTTTTGGGAAGAAAAAGGGGTTTGTTTTGCTTGTTTCAAGGTGTTGGAAGGTATAATCCTTAGAGGCCTTCTTTTATGCTTTAAATCTTGTGATTAAGCTATTGATCTTGATGATTTATGGATATTCTTGTGATTTGGAAGTGGGATGATGATATTTGCTAATTTCTAGATTTTATTTAAGTTATTTCATCTTTGATTTGGTATGTATGTGATTAGTAGAAGTTATTCTAGTGTTAAGGTTGATTAGAGATGTTATATATCCTATTTTGTGGATGATTTCATGAATTTAAGTAGAGTTGGATTAGTGAATTTTCTGATTTTATATGATAATTATTGATTAGTCTTGGAATGATAGCTTGAGATAGTGTAAAATGGAGCCTTTGTGTGTTGGTTGTGGTTAATTGCGGAAAATTTTAGATTTTGTGTGGAAATTTCAGTTCTAGGGGTTTAAAATGGGGCTTTCTTGTGATTAGTATTGGAGCTCTTAATTGGCTCAAGTGTAAGGGTATTGTAGCCCTAATTAGATGTGTTTTATATAGTCTATGTTTTGTATGTGTAATTGTGATTGAATTGAGATGTGATTGGTAATGTATTGTAGGAGGGAAAATAAGGAAAGTAAGGGGAAATGCTGTCCAATCTTTGAGAGCATTTGATAGTTGTGTTATATGAAATATTGATGTTATATGGGCTAGTTTCACTTGCCTCCGAAAATTCCTGCTTGTGTAGGTCAATATTCATGTTCGGGTTTATAATTGGTTTTGGGAGCTATCTATTGGGTCAATTGAAGGGGCATTGTGGCCTCATTAGTTATGTGGTATATCTTATGATTAGTAGGTGTAATTGTGGTAGGTACAAAGGTTGGTTTAAAAGAGTAATTTCCGTTTTACCTTGTTTCTGGACCTAATTTGGACTGCCAATTTCTCTATGATTTAGACCGAACCGGCTTGTGGACAAAACATGAAAGTTATAGATATGTGAGTTAGCTATCTACCTGCAAAATTTCAGACCGTTTGGATCAATGTAGCCTATGAAATGACCGAAATATCCTTGACTGCCATAGACTCTGTTTCGCGGATAGTTTGCCACTTTCTCTGAGATTTCGATATTTGACCATGAAAATGTATGATTTGGCCTTAGAGATCTTCATAAGAAATGTTTGTATATGCTTTAGCTTCAAAACGCCATAAGATTCGTCTCAATCCGATAAGTATAGCTTCTGTTGTGTTTAAAATGCCGAAAGGTGTGTGGAACCTGATGTTTTTAGAATTCCTTTCGTTTGACATGATAATTGTGGTCTAGGGCTTGGACTTGAGCAAGGCAATGATGTGTAATGGATGAGATGCATGAGCCGTGGTTGGTGAGTGATCCCTCAACTACTTCCAAAGTTACTTTCGAGCTAATTTTTGCTAATTCTTGCATTGGTTGTTCGATTGCATATCATTTGTGTATGTTCGTGTGCCATGACATAATTTGGCTCCAATGAGCTCTTGGAAAATCTTGTGCTTAGAACCAACGTCTCCACTACTGTCTACACGTTCTTTGGACCACGATGTCTCCTTATCTCTGTTTATCTGTTACCTGATCTAAATGAGCGTTGGATATTTAAGTACAAGAACTTTATTGGCTCACATGGGCAATAAATGTACACTCGATTACTGCATCATGACATCATCTAAATGCTTTATTATGAAATATTCTTGATTGTTGATTTTACTGGACACTCGCTGAGCTTCTAGCTCACCCCCAATTGTTTTCTTCTCCCCACAGGGATCGAGGCAAAGGAAACACGTGTAATGAGTTGCTAATGTATCTGGAAGATTATCTTATGTATATTTTGTTTTTGATTCACTTGTGGTATTTATATTCGTGGAACTTGGGAAAATGTTATTTCGTTTATTATTGAGCTTGTACCCTAGGTTATTGGATGTGATGATTCATCTTGTGTAATTTTGGGCTTGTTTAAATATTTGGAATTGAATCGGATGTATATATGTGTTCCACGCTTGGGAATTAGTTTCCGCTTCGCTTATGAGATGTAATTCTTGGAGAATTTGATGTATTATTTGAGATGTACCTTGTAATTTGTTTGAGGACTGTAGTGAGTGAGTGAGTCCTGGCGAGAGTTGGGCAGGTGGTCCGCTAAACCCTTTGGTTCGCCTTAGGGGGAGGTGGGGCCGTCACAGTTGGTATCACAGCTTAGGTTTCAGATCTCTGTAGTGTATCCTAGGCTTAAAGTTTAGGACGCCTGACCGTGGGATTAATTTGAATAATATGTGAACGAGGATCTATTGGATCCTAAGGGCTAAAGAAATTGATTGACTGAGAGTTTCTTACTTGGGACTTGTAGAAATAAAATTGAGGAATTAGGTGATGTTATATTGAAGGAAAATATGGGATGAGAGCTTAGTAGTGAAAGATTGGACGAATTTGAATTATCATTATACTTGTAAGTGTGTAAAGAATTGAGGTAATTATTAGTACTGGCTATGGAGGATAAGAGACCGAGATTTGATGGTCAAACTCCATGTATGATGATTTTGAACCAAGATAAAAGAGTATCAAAGGAATAAAATGCATTTTCCCGCCCATTTACCTCCTAGAGAATTTCTGCTTTGAAATTCTAAAGAAAAACTGGGATGTACTAGTTTATTTTCAAACGATGATTGAAAATAATATATATATGCTTTAAGAATGTATAATTTTCCGATTTTGGTAAATATGTGAATTTTACTTGAATTTCAAATTTGAAAATTTGTGAATAACTGATGAGTTGAAATTTGTATATGATGGGCTGATACAAGGTTAAAATTTTCTAAACAAAGTTTTTCCCCCTTGATAGTACACTGGTGTATTCTCATACTTGAATTTGTCTATGCTTTATATTATGTTTTAAAATCCTTGGTTTTCAAGAGGAATGAGCCTATCTTTAGGTGCACGGACTGAGGGAACTTTGAGATATAGAGTAACCGCATTCAAGAGCACGAAGTTAGTGTGAATTGATTTGGTTTCCATTTGACACGTAAGTTAGCAAGTTGTACTTATTTCTTGGATTTGAACTTGGAGCTTGAGACTTTAACTATAAAATCCTAAGACTGGTTATTCGTGGAGATAATGGTGCTCTGGCTGGTGGCTTGTTTATTAAAGATTTTGAACTTCTAATGGATAACCTTTGGTATCAGCTTGTGTTATGGTTTGATTGGATCTAATTTCGTAAAGGCAAGTGATCTGATTGAAATTAGTGATATTTGCACTAATATTGAAAGTGGTACGCGTAATATATGGCTTTGATTTTCGTTTAAGAGCGTACAGTATGAGTCGTGAAGTTTCTTAGTTTGAATTCTTGCACTTGAGTACTTGGTACTTTTCCTGAGGAAATGCTCGTGAATTTTGGACGGAACATGGTTTAATGTATGATGATGTGAATAGAAATTATAAGTGAGTTTGAAATAAGTTACAATGGCACAAACTAGAGCACAGAGGACTTTGTATTGTACTCGAGACTTAACCGAAGGAGGAGATTGAAAGAATGACTTGGACTTGTCCAATAAGTGTTTGGCTAAGGTTTTGATAGATTATGGTGGTGGCCGGAATTGTTGAGAAATTTTAGTTTTTGCATCCTTCTTCTAGTCTTCCTGTTTGATTAAAGTTGCACTACCTGATTTGTAAGTGTTGGGATTTGAGATGCTTGAACTGCCTGAGACCGACTAGACTGAGCTTACTTGAGACTTGACCTTGTTTAGGCGAGTGTGCTTTTACGTACACTTAATGACCTGACTTGCCTGAATATAGGGTATCTCTTTTATGCATGAGTAAGTAGCGTGAGGCGTATGTGACCTGTCAGTGGACTTGAGTTGATACGTTCCTCGATCAACACGTTTCGAGACACGTAGCACGTTTGCCCAAATATCTAGCGAGGATGTCCAACGCTTGGAATTGCGGGATCTAGAACCAAACGGACGACACGATTTGATTCAAGACGGTAGACGACACTCCGATGAAGGTGAATACTCCAGGGGAATAGGTCGGTAGAACAATCTAGGACAGGACGCAAGACTGCTCAAAACCCTTGCCAAAGCAAGTAAAGGGGTCGAATCTCTCTCTCAAGAAGAATCGAAAATATGCAAAACTTTATTGATAAAACGTCTCCCTTTATGCTTACAAAGGAAGCCTTTATATAGGCAAAACGAATGAAAGCCTAATATCGCAAGGCTAGAGGGTCGGCCACTCTTTGGACAAGGTGGGCCGACCCATGGACTCAATAAAAAGGGCCTAGTGGTTCGGCCATCCTTAGACAAAGGTGGGCCGAATCCATGGCTAACAAAAGGACTAATCTAAACTTAAGACTCCTAACACTAAGGCTTATGGCCCTATTCGGACAACTCACTTGGAGGCCCACTTGACTCTTCATGGCTTGGATCATGGTGTAGATAACTTGACTCTTCATGGGCTTGGATCATGGTGTAGATAACTTGATTGTCTCCTTCCAAGCCTTCAATATCTCTATGAAAGCCTTGAGTCAGGGCCGCCATCCATCTCGCTATCCATGCACACATCAGTCCCCTCCTCTTGAGAAGGATTTGTCCTCAAATCTGGATGGAGATGAATGATACTAACAAGAGATAGTAGTATGACAACTCAAATCGATAGTGCGTTTGGAAGTCAGCCACGTTGGGAACAAATGAAAGGTCACGAGCCAAGTTAAATGTCGTTTGGTCAGCTTCATTAGGCTCTCAAACAAGGACATGCGCCAAGATAGGAAAGAGCTTGTGTAAGGCTCGCGAAACTTCCAGGTAGCAATCCAAAGCGCTCTAATCATCCTTCGGCCATGCATTGTTATAGTGTCACCATTCTCATGCACAAGATAAGGATCTTCAGAATGATGCTCATGGGAGCAAGAGAAATTCCAAATCGGGTTTGTCAAGGTGGTATGACTCGTCCCTGGTTGTTGCTGATTTGGCACAACTTGCCTATTTGGAGGTGAAACATTGAACCAATCGGGTTGCACTTCCCTAGAAGTACGAACCAGTGATGTAAGACCAACGTTCGGATCTTTATTGACACATTTGTGGGTATCACCCGACAAAAGTGGCAGCAATGAAGTGAGACGCACTCCATACGAATCATATGAATTTGTGCAAGTTGGAGTTGGTGAAGTAAGCTCGTGGTGACCAGCTTTTGGACATGTGAAGAAGCACGAACATGCTCCACTTTCAGCAGGAATAAGCACGAAATCGGGTTGCAAGTCCTTAACCATAGTTGGAAAATTTTGGACAGCATTACAACCTACAAAAACAAAATAACCTTCAACTTGAAGCAATTCGGAAATCGGGTAAAGAACTAATGGTACATTATTAACTAGATGGTAAGAAGGTGTAGAGCAAGATGGAAATGAGAAAACTCCCTTTGACACTTCAATATTCCTTCTACCAATTGATTCAACTTGAGATGCCAGTGCTAGTCCTTTACACTTCTCTTTAACACCTACATGAGAGCGACAAGAGTTAGTGCTAGTATCATGCTCAAAATAAGGCAAAGGTGAGGAATAAACCATAGGTAGAGAACAAGCAGTAGAATCTGAAATTTCCCTTTTAAGACGAGCTCGAATCAATCCTCCAATGGTGTGGACGGGTT
>NW_020863916.1:0-31823 GCF_003713205.1 Coffea eugenioides
AGTCGTCTCTGTCTCGGCCGAGTCTTTGAACCATGACACCAATCTGAAGCGACTTTAGAGTCAAAGCAACGGAGTCTAAACCGTTCGGGTTCTAAACTGATTTCCCAAACTCGCTTTCTTTTCTCATTGGATTATTTTATCTGATCCTTGTTTGACTAAATGTTTTAACTTGCTCTAGGCCAACTTGATTGGACATCAGTCTAATTCGCTACTTTAACTCTTGGAGAATAACATATGTAAAAGTATGACATATACCAAACATCCACCTATATATAAAATTGGGATGAGATCAAAAATTGTTTTATTCCCGATAAGTAAAATGAGGACAAAACTTTATCGTCTTCAAAATCAACCAACCTTTCTTAACCCCCTCGACTTCTGTCTTTACAGAACTTTTCCTTCCATTTGATATCTTTTTTTTCTTCTTTCCTTTTTCCTGTTATTTGAAATCAAATACTACATGTTCAGCGGGAATTATAAAAGAAATAAAAAAAAAACAAGAAAGATGCCACATTAATGCAACATGGCGTACATTAAGACAGTACTACAACAATCCCAAAGTTGACAAGAATGTTTTTGAATACATAACTGCCAAGCAAATAAAAATTAAAGTTCACAAAGCAATCTCTTTAATTGCTGGGAGTTTGAGATGCAAATTCGGGAGTTCATAATGTTGAAGACAAGAGTCCTCTTCCCTCTATTAAAATGTCTGTTCACCTACTCCGCCCTCGAATGGTCAAATGATAAATTCATTGGCGGCACTTTTGAAGAAGTTTCTGCATGCTACTAGTGTCCAACCAAAGCCAACACCCCTTCCACTTTTGTAATGAGAATTTGTTACTCCATTTATGTCATAACCAGCACTTGATTGGTCAGTAAATTTTATTAAACCTCACGTGTATGTAAGTTTTTTCATTATAAATTGTTTCAAAAAAGAAAGGAGCAAGCTTAGGACAGAATCATTAACTTTAAAGATTTTTTTGTGTCTATAGTGAATTTCGTGGTTGATTTGATCAATAACACTTCAAGGTTCTTTTTAGGGACTAATGAGAGTTCAAGATTTGCTATGAGAGATTCTTTTTAGGGCTTAGGATGGCTCCTTATGTGGAGTAATAGACATGTTCTCTAAAGACTCAGACCACTCATTTTATCATCAGGTTTTCAATTTGGACAAGTCTTTGCAGCTTAAAAGGTGAAGAAAGAAGAGTATTTTGTAACTCTTTATCTATTATGTCTGTCTTTTCAAATATGGACTTATCTTTCCATTTTCAATGTAAGTATGCACAAACACTGTTTTTTCACTTGAATAACAAATTAAAGTTGACTTTAGGCTGAGAGCTTGAAGCTTGATATGATGTGCAATAAGAACTAGATTAGAAAAAGGAAAAAAGACATTTCTCGGCTTATTAGTTTCTTAACATGTATCAACATTTTTCTTTGTATAAAAACGGATTAATCGTTTATGGCATGTCTTCATGCTTTGATTGAAGTGTGCGTGGGCGTTTTACTAGAAGGCATTTTAGCAGCACTGGATCAAATTCTGGAGTCAATGGCAATAGAGCCACGTGGTTGAAGTCGGGTAAACAAAATTTATTTTTTTGTTATGTAGGTAATAATTGATTTTGAAATGGATTTAGATCTATTGGTGACTTTGGACAGCACATGATTTCATATTCTTCAACCGGGCGGCTACGTATTGTACCGTCTTGTATGGTATTTATGGTTTGGTAGTGGCTGCTACTACCCTACTTGAGTCATATCGCGGATTAAAGACACGGTTGAGTGTGCTGCACAAGTTGAAGGAAGAGTTGAAGGGATTGAAGGATGAGAAAGAAGCAATGAAGGTTGCAATGGGGATGCTAGTGGAGAATTTGCACGTGGAGCAAGTTAAGAGGTACGTTGCTGTTGCAGGCCTATTGAGGATGGAGGATGTCGTGGACACCCTCCCAGCTGAGAATGAAGCTCTAAAAGAAAGTCTGAAGAGGCAGATTGCGGCACTGAAGGAACTTCTGAAGTGACCCATCAAAATGTATTGGTTAATTTGAATAATTACAGCTAATAATTTTTGTAGATGATTATACATATTTTTTACATGATGTGTAGATAGAAAGTATTACAGTCAGGTATCTAGAAATATCAACACAAATTTTAACGTTCTAGTAGAAATAGAAGTTTTTACCTCCTTATAGCTGATTTTTTGCAAATCGAACGCTGGTTGAGGGAAACCATTTTTTGTTGATGAAGTTGTTTCTAAAATAGAGATATATTTTTCCTATTATTCTTTTAATTTGATAGTTTTAGTTGATATGATTTCTTTCCTAAATTGTTAAAGGACTTTCATAAGTTGCAACTTACTCACCAAAAAGAATGGTTTACATTTGATAGAATTAGGCTAGAAGCAATTTTTTGGAGTTAAAAAGAACGAAGGATTTTATTTTCACATATAAGCCAGATAGGAATTTCTATGCATGCTTGTATTAATTAACATATTTTCTTTCGTTGACTTCAAATGAAATGAAGCAATCCACTTTATATATTAGAGCATGTGAAAGGACTTGGGTTGCAAGAGTTAGGTGGGGCAAATATCTATGGATGATTGATGGATGTGTTGGACGGTCATTTTAATAGGAGGGAAATGTTCTAAAAGGAATGATCAAATACTTAGATTTTTATAGAGGCGAAATTTCAATTTTTTTTTTCAATTAGAAAGAAAAACTATGAATTTTTGATATAATGAACCTAATACAGAACTTAAAAAATATACTAAATTAAGATCAATTATTGTGTGATCTAATCCTCAATTCTGAGAACTAAATTGCCAATTGCCCCTATATTGTTCCTCTAGAATCATTTGCCACATTGACGTTGACAATTAGTAACATGTATATGTTTGTACCAAAATCTGCATTGGAAGCTCAAATTGGTTTCACTTTAAGATTGGCATGCCACTCATTTTCAAATAAACACAAAAATAAATCTCTATGATATCAGGGCAAATTTCTTTGAATTAAAAAAAAAGTTGCACAAATAGGGGAATTGGGGGGGAGGGGCTTTTTCATTTTTTTAGGAAGATGCGGCTGCAAAAAGAAATTATTTTTTTAAGCCACAGGACTGCTGCACATGCCACGTGGTCTCGGCGAGACGCAAATTTTTGGAATACTTAATATTCTAAAAATTATTAAGAAAATATGATAAAAAATAACTAAAAAATTAGCAAAAATAATAAAAATTCGAGCTGACTCGGGGAGACTCGGCTGTTTTTATCCGTCCCGGAGACGGATCGGCTGAGTTCTCGGTGACTCGGTCGAGTTTTCGGCGATTCATTATCTCGGAATCATCTCGTCTCGGTATCAGATTGGGAAGCCCTGTTCCAGTGACGACTCGGCCGAGTCGTCTCTGTCTCGGCCGAGTCTTTGAACCATGACACCAATCTGAAGCGACTTTAGAGTCAAAGCAACGGAGTCTAAACCGTTCGGGTTCTAAACTGATTTCCCAAACTCGCTTTCTTTTCTCATTGGATTATTTTATCTGATCCTTGTTTGACTAAATGTTTTAACTTGCTCTAGGCCAACTTGATTGGACATCAGTCTAATTCGCTACTTTAACTCTTGGAGAATAACATATGTAAAAGTATGGCATATACCAAACATCCACCTATATATAAAATTGGGATGAGATCAAAAATTGTTTTATTCCCGATAAGTAAAATGAGGACAAAACTTTATCGTCTTCAAAATCAACCAACCTTTCTTAACCCCCTCGACTTCTGTCTTTACAGAACTTTTCCTTCCATTTGATATCTTTTTTTTCTTCTTTCCTTTTTCCTGTTATTTGAAATCAAATACTACATGTTCAGCGGGAATTATAAAAGAAATAAAAAAAAAACAAGAAAGATGCCACATTAATGCAACATGGCGTACATTAAGACAGTACTACAACAATCCCAAAGTTGACAAGAATGTTTTTGAATACATAACTGCCAAGCAAATAAAAATTAAAGTTCACAAAGCAATCTCTTTAATTGCTGGGAGTTTGAGATGCAAATTCGGGAGTTCATAATGTTGAAGACAAGAGTCCTCTTCCCTCTATTAAAATGTCTGTTCACCTACTCCGCCCTCGAATGGTCAAATGATAAATTCATTGGCGGCACTTTTGAAGAAGTTTCTGCATGCTACTAGTGTCCAACCAAAGCCAACACCCCTTCCACTTTTGTAATGAGAATTTGTTACTCCATTTATGTCATAACCAGCACTTGATTGGTCAGTAAATTTTATTAAACCTCACGTGTATGTAAGTTTTTTCATTATAAATTGTTTCAAAAAAGAAAGGAGCAAGCTTAGGACAGAATCATTAACTTTAAAGATTTTTTTGTGTCTATAGTGAATTTCGTGGTTGATTTGATCAATAACACTTCAAGGTTCTTTTTAGGGACTAATGAGAGTTCAAGATTTGCTATGAGAGATTCTTTTTAGGGCTTAGGATGGCTCCTTATGTGGAGTAATAGACATGTTCTCTAAAGACTCAGACCACTCATTTTATCATCAGCTTTTCAATTTGGACAAGTCTTTGCAGCTTAAAAGGTGAAGAAAGAAGAGTATTTTGTAACACTTTATCTATTATGTCTGTCTTTTCAAATATGGACTTATCTTTCCATTTTCAATGTAAGTATGCACAAACACTGTTTTTTCACTTGAATAACAAATTAAAGTTGACTTTAGGCTGAGAGCTTGAAGCTTGATATGATGTGCAACAAGAACTAGATTAGAAAAAAGAAAAAAGACATCTCTCGGCTTATTAGTTTCTTAACATGTATCAACATTTTTCTTTGTATAAAAACGGATTAATCGTTTATGGCATGTCTTCATGCTTTGATTGAAGTGTGCGTGGGCGTTTTACTAGAAGGCATTTTAGCAGCACTGGATCAAATTCTGGAGTCAATGGCAATAGAGCCACGTGGTTGAAGTCGGGTAAACAAAATTTATTTTTTTGTTATGTAGGTAATAATTGATTTTGAAATGGATTTAGATCTATTGGTGACTTTGGACAGCACATGATTTCATATTCTTCAACCGGGCGGCTACGTATTGTACCGTCTTGTATGGTATTTATGGTTTGGTAGTGGCTGCTACTACCCTACTTGAGTCATATCGCGGATTAAAGACACGGTTGAGTGTGCTGCACAAGTTGAAGGAAGAGTTGAAGGGATTGAAGGATGAGAAAGAAGCAATGAAGGTTGCAATGGGGATGCTAGTGGAGAATTTGCACGTGGAGCAAGTTAAGAGGTACGTTGCTGTTGCAGGCCTATTGAGGATGGAGGATGTCGTGGACACCCTCCCAGCTGAGAATGAAGCTCTAAAAGAAAGTCTGAAGAGGCAGATTGCGGCACTGAAGGAACTTCTGAAGTGACCCATCAAAATGTATTGGTTAATTTGAATAATTACAGCTAATAATTTTTGTAGATGATTATACATATTTTTTACATGATGTGTAGATAGAAAGTATTACAGTCAGGTATCTAGAAATATCAACACAAATTTTAACGTTCTAGTAGAAATAGAAGTTTTTACCTCCTTATAGCTGATTTTTTGCAAATCGAACGCTGGTTGAGGGAAACCATTTTTTGTTGATGAAGTTGTTTCTAAAATAGAGATATATTTTTCCTATTATTCTTTTAATTTGATAGTTTTAGTTGATATGATTTCTTTCCTAAATTGTTAAAGGACTTTCATAAGTTGCAACTTACTCACCAAAAAGAATGGTTTACATTTGATAGAATTAGGCTAGAAGCAATTTTTTGGAGTTAAAAAGAACGAAGGATTTTATTTTCACATATAAGCCAGATAGGAATTTCTATGCATGCTTGTATTAATTAACATATTTTCTTTCGTTGACTTCAAATGAAATGAAGCAATCCACTTTATATATTAGAGCATGTGAAAGGACTTGGGTTGCAAGAGTTAGGTGGGGCAAATATCTATGGATGATTGATGGATGTGTTGGACGGTCATTTTAATAGGGGGGAAATGTTCTAAAAGGAATGATCAAATACTTAGATTTTTATAGAGGCGAAATTTCAATTTTTTTTTTTCAATTAGAAAGAAAAACTATGAATTTTTGATATAATGAACCTAATACAGAACTTAAAAAATATACTAAATTAAGATCAATTATTGTGTGATCTAATCCTCAATTCTGAGAACTAAATTGCCAATTGCCCCTATATTGTTCCTCTAGAATCATTTGCCACATTGACGTTGACAATTAGTAACATGTATATGTTTGTACCAAAATCTGCATTGGAAGCTCAAATTGGTTTCACTTTAAGATTGGCATGCCACTCATTTTCAAATAAACACAAAAATAAATCTCTATGATATCAGGGCAAATTTCTTTGAATTAAAAAAAAAGTTGCACAAATAGGGGAATTGGGGGGGAGGGGCTTTTTCATTTTTTTAGGAAGATGCGGCTGCAAAAAGAAATTATTTTTTTAAGCCACAGGACTGCTGCACATGCCACGTGGTCTCGGCGAGACGCAAATTTTTGGAATACTTAATATTCTAAAAATTATTAAGAAAATATGATAAAAAATAACTAAAAAATTAGCAAAAATAATAAAAATTCGAGCTGACTCGGGGAGACTCGGCTGTTTTTATCCGTCCCGGAGACGGATCGGCTGAGTTCTCGGTGACTCGGTCTAGTTTTCGGCGATTCATTATCTCGGAATCATCTCGTCTCGGTATCAGATTGGGAAGCCCTGTTCCAGTGACGACTCGGCCGAGTCGTCTCTGTCTCGGCCGAGTCTTTGAACCATGACACCAATCTGAAGCGACTTTAGAGTCAAAGCAACGGAGTCTAAACCGTTCGGGTTCTAAACTGATTTCCCAAACTCGCTTTCTTTTCTCATTGGATTATTTTATCTGATCCTTGTTTGACTAAATGTTTTAACTTGCTCTAGGCCAACTTGATTGGACATCAGTCTAATTCGCTACTTTAACTCTTGGAGAATAACATATGTAAAAGTATGGCATATACCAAACATCCACCTATATATAAAATTGGGATGAGATCAAAAATTGTTTTATTCCCGATAAGTAAAATGAGGACAAAACTTTATCGTCTTCAAAATCAACCAACCTTTCTTAACCCCCTCGACTTCTGTCTTTACAGAACTTTTCCTTCCATTTGATATCTTTTTTTTCTTCTTTCCTTTTTCCTGTTATTTGAAATCAAATACTACATGTTCAGCGGGAATTATAAAAGAAATAGAAAAAAAACAAGAAAGATGCCACATTAATGCAACATGGCGTACATTAAGACAGTACTACAACAATCCCAAAGTTGACAAGAATGTTTTTGAATACATAACTGCCAAGCAAATAAAAATTAAAGTTCACAAAGCAATCTCTTTAATTGCTGGGAGTTTGAGATGCAAATTCGGGAGTTCATAATGTTGAAGACAAGAGTCCTCTTCCCTCTATTAAAATGTCTGTTCACCTACTCCGCCCTCGAATGGTCAAATGATAAATTCATTGGCGGCACTTTTGAAGAAGTTTCTGCATGCTACTAGTGTCCAACCAAAGCCAACACCCCTTCCACTTTTGTAATGAGAATTTGTTACTCCATTTATGTCATAACCAGCACTTGGTTGGTCAGTAAATTTTATTAAACCTCACGTGTATGTAAGTTTTTTCATTATAAATTGTTTCAAAAAAGAAAGGAGCAAGCTTAGGACAGAATCATTAACTTTAAAGATTTTTTTGTGTCTATAGTGAATTTCGTGGTTGATTTGATCAATAACACTTCAAGGTTCTTTTTAGGGACTAATGAGAGTTCAAGATTTGCTATGAGAGATTCTTTTTAGGGCTTAGGATGGCTCCTTATGTGGAGTAATAGACATGTTCTCTAAAGACTCAGACCACTCATTTTATCATCAGGTTTTCAATTTGCACAAGTCTTTGCAGCTTAAAAGGTGAAGAAAGAAGAGTATTTTGTAACACTTTATCTATTATGTCTGTCTTTTCAAATATGGACTTATCTTTCCATTTTCAATGTAAGTATGCACAAACACTGTTTTTTCACTTGAATAACAAATTAAAGTTGACTTTAGGCTGAGAGCTTGAAGCTTGATATGATGTGCAACAAGAAATAGATTAGAAAAAAGAAAAAAGACATCTCTCGGCTTATTAGTTTCTTAACATGTATCAACATTTTTCTTTGTATAAAAACGGATTAATCGTTTATGGCATGTCTTCATGCTTTGATTGAAGTGTGCGTGGGCGTTTTACTAGAAGGCATTTTAGCAGCACTGGATCAAATTCTGGAGTCAATGGCAATAGAGCCACGTGGTTGAAGTCGGGTAAACAAAATTTATTTTTTTGTTATGTAGGTAATAATTGATTTTGAAATGGATTTAGATCTATTGGTGACTTTGGACAGCACATGATTTCATATTCTTCAACCGGGCGGCTACGTATTGTACCGTCTTGTATGGTATTTATGGTTTGGTAGTGGCTGCTACTACCCTACTTGAGTCATATCGCGGATTAAAGACACGGTTGAGTGTGCTGCACAAGTTGAAGGAAGAGTTGAAGGGATTGAAGGATGAGAAAGAAGCAATGAAGGTTGCAATGGGGATGCTAGTGGAGAATTTGCACGTGGAGCAAGTTAAGAGGTACGTTGCTGTTGCAGGCCTATTGAGGATGGAGGATGTCGTGGACACCCTCCCAGCTGAGAATGAAGCTCTAAAAGAAAGTCTGAAGAGGCAGATTGCGGCACTGAAGGAACTTCTGAAGTGACCCATCAAAATGTATTGGTTAATTTGAATAATTACAGCTAATAATTTTTGTAGATGATTATACATATTTTTTACATGATGTGTAGATAGAAAGTATTACAGTCAGGTATCTAGAAATATCAACACAAATTTTAACGTTCTAGTAGAAATAGAAGTTTTTTACCTCCTTATAGCTGATTTTTTGCAAATCGAACGCTGGTTGAGGGAAACCATTTTTTGTTGATGAAGTTGTTTCTAAAATAGAGATATATTTTTCCTATTATTCTTTTAATTTGATAGTTTTAGTTGATATGATTTCTTTCCTAAATTGTTAAAGGACTTTCATAAGTTGCAACCTACTCACCAAAAAGAATGGTTTACATTTGATAGAATTAGGCTAGAAGCAATTTTTTGGAGTTAAAAAGAACGAAGGATTTTATTTTCACATATAAGCCAGATAGGAATTTCTATGCATGCTTGTATTAATTAACATATTTTCTTTCGTTGACTTCAAATGAAATGAAGCAATCCACTTTATATATTAGAGCATGTGAAAGGACTTGGGTTGCAAGAGTTAGGTGGGGCAAATATCTATGGATGATTGATGGATGTGTTGGACGGTCATTTTAATAGGGGGGAAATGTTCTAAAAGGAATGATCAAATACTTAGATTTTTATAGAGGCGAAATTTCAATTTTTTTTTTCAATTAGAAAGAAAAACTATGAATTTTTGATATAATGAACCTAATACAGAACTTAAAAAATATACTAAATTAAGATCAATTATTGTGTGATCTAATCCTCAATTCTGAGAACTAAATTGCCAATTGCCCCTATATTGTTCCTCTAGAATCATTTGCCACATTGACGTTGACAATTAGTAACATGTATATGTTTGTACCAAAATCTGCATTGGAAGCTCAAATTGGTTTCACTTTAAGATTGGCATGCCACTCATTTTCAAATAAACACAAAAATAAATCTCTATGATATCAGGGCAAATTTCTTTGAATTAAAAAAAAAGTTGCACAAATAGGGGAATTGGGGGGGAGGGGCTTTTTCATTTTTTTAGGAAGATGCGGCTGCAAAAAGAAATTATTTTTTTAAGCCACAGGACTGCTGCACATGCCACGTGGTCTCGGCGAGACGCAAATTTTTGGAATACTTAATATTCTAAAAATTATTAAAAAAATATGATAAAAAATAACTAAAAAATTAGCAAAACTAATAAAAATTCGAGCTGACTCGGAGAGACTCGGCTGTTTTTATCCGTCCCGGAGAAGGATCGGCTGAGTTCTCGGTGGCTCGGTCGAGTTTTCGGCGATTCATTATCTCGGAATCATCTCGTCTCGGTATCAGATTGGGAAGCCCTGTTCCAGTGACGACTCGGCCGAGTCGTCTCTGTCTCGGCCGAGTCTTTGAACCATGACACCAATCTGAAGCAACTTTAGAGTCAAAGCAACGGAGTCTAAACCGTTCGGGTTCTAAACTGATTTCCCAAACTCGCTTTCTTTTCTCATTGGATTATTTTATCTGATCCTTGTTTGACTAAATGTTTTAACTTGCTCTAGGCCAACTTGATTGGACATCAGTCTAATTCGCTACTTTAACTCTTGGAGAATAACATATGTAAAAGTATGGCATATACCAAACATCCACCTATATATAAAATTGGGATGAGATCAAAAATTGTTTTATTCCCGATAAGTAAAATGAGGACAAAACTTTATCGTCTTCAAAATCAACCAACCTTTCTTAACCCCCTCGACTTCTGTCTTTACAGAACTTTTCCTTCCATTTGATATCTTTTTTTTCTTCTTTCCTTTTTCCTGTTATTTGAAATCAAATACTACATGTTCAGCGGGAATTATAAAAGAAATAAAAAAAAAACAAGAAAGATGCCACATTAATGCAACATGGCGTACATTAAGACAGTACTACAACAATCCCAAAGTTGACAAGAATGTTTTTGAATACATAACTGCCAAGCAAATAAAAATTAAAGTTCACAAAGCAATCTCTTTAATTGCTGGGAGTTTGAGATGCAAATTCGGGAGTTCATAATGTTGAAGACAAGAGTCCTCTTCCCTCTATTAAAATGTCTGTTCACCTACTCCGCCCTCGAATGGTCAAATGATAAATTCATTGGCGGCACTTTTGAAGAAGTTTCTGCATGCTACTAGTTTCCAACCAAAGCCAACACCCCTTCCACTTTTGTAATGAGAATTTGTTACTCCATTTATGTCATAACCAGCACTTGGTTGGTCAGTAAATTTTATTAAACCTCACGTGTATGTAAGTTTTTTCATTATAAATTGTTTCAAAAAAGAAAGGAGCAAGCTTAGGACAGAATCATTAACTTTAAAGATTTTTTTGTGTCTATAGTGAATTTCGTGGTTGATTTGATCAATAACACTTCAAGGTTCTTTTTAGGGACTAATGAGAGTTCAAGATTTGCTATGAGAGATTCTTTTTAGGGCTTAGGATGGCTCCTTATGTGGAGTAATAGACATGTTCTCTAAAGACTCAGACCACTCATTTTATCATCAGCTTTTCAATTTGGACAAGTCTTTGCAGCTTAAAAGGTGAGGAAAGAAGAGTATTTTGTAACACTTTATCTATTATGTCTGTCTTTTCAAATATGGACTTATCTTTCCATTTTCAATGTAAGTATGCACAAACACTGTTTTTTCACTTGAATAACAAATTAAAGTTGACTTTAGGCTGAGAGCTTGAAGCTTGATATGATGTGCAACAAGAACTAGATTAGAAAAAAGAAAAAAGACATCTCTCGGCTTATTAGTTTCTTAACATGTATCAACATTTTTCTTTGTATAAAAACGGATTAATCGTTTATGGCATGTCTTCATGCTTTGATTGAAGTGTGCGTGGGCGTTTTACTAGAAGGCATTTTAGCAGCACTGGATCAAATTCTGGAGTCAATGGCAATAGAGCCACGTGGTTGAAGTCGGGTAAACAAAATTTATTTTTTTGTTATGTAGGTAATAATTGATTTTGAAATGGATTTAGATCTATTGGTGACTTTGGACAGCACATGATTTCATATTCTTCAACCGGGCGGCTACGTATTGTACCGTCTTGTATGGTATTTATGGTTTGGTAGTGGCTGCTACTACCCTACTTGAGTCATATCGCGGATTAAAGACACGGTTGAGTGTGCTGCACAAGTTGAAGGAAGAGTTGAAGGGATTGAAGGATGAGAAAGAAGCAATGAAGGTTGCAATGGGGATGCTAGTGGAGAATTTGCACGTGGAGCAAGTTAAGAGGTACGTTGCTGTTGCAGGCCTATTGAGGATGGAGGATGTCGTGGACACCCTCCCAGCTGAGAATGAAGCTCTAAAAGAAAGTCTGAAGAGGCAGATTGCGGCACTGAAGGAACTTCTGAAGTGACCCATCAAAATGTATTGGTTAATTTGAATAATTACAGCTAATAATTTTTGTAGATGATTATACATATTTTTTACATGATGTGTAGATAGAAAGTATTACAGTCAGGTATCTAGAAATATCAACACAAATTTTAACGTTCTAGTAGAAATAGAAGTTTTTTACCTCCTTATAGCTGATTTTTTGCAAATCGAACGCTGGTTGAGGGAAACCATTTTTTGTTGATGAAGTTGTTTCTAAAATAGAGATATATTTTTCCTATTATTCTTTTAATTTGATAGTTTTAGTTGATATGATTTCTTTCCTAAATTGTTAAAGGACTTTCATAAGTTGCAACTTACTCACCAAAAAGAATGGTTTACATTTGATAGAATTAGGCTAGAAGCAATTTTTTGGAGTTAAAAAGAACGAAGGATTTTATTTTCACATATAAGCCAGATAGGAATTTCTATGCATGCTTGTATTAATTAACATATTTTCTTTCGTTGACTTCAAATGAAATGAAGCAATCCACTTTATATATTAGAGCATGTGAAAGGACTTGGGTTGCAAGAGTTAGGTGGGGCAAATATCTATGGATGATTGATGGATGTGTTGGACGGTCATTTTAATAGGGGGGAAATGTTCTAAAAGGAATGATCAAATACTTAGATTTTTATAGAGGCGAAATTTCAATTTTTTTTTTCAATTAGAAAGAAAAACTATGAATTTTTGATATAATAAACCTAATACAGAACTTAAAAAATATACTAAATTAAGATCAATTATTGTGTGATCTAATCCTCAATTCTGAGAACTAAATTGCCAATTGCCCCTATATTGTTCCTCTAGAATCATTTGCCACATTGACGTTGACAATTAGTAACATGTATATGTTTGTACCAAAATCTGCATTGGAAGCTCAAATTGGTTTCACTTTAAGATTGGCATGCCACTCATTTTCAAATAAACACAAAAATAAATCTCTATGATATCAGGGCAAATTTCTTTGAATTAAAAAAAAAGTTGCACAAATAGGGGAATTGGGGGGGAGGGGCTTTTTCATTTTTTTAGGAAGATGCGGCTGCAAAAAGAAATTATTTTTTTAAGCCACAGGACTGCTGCACATGCCACGTGGTCTCGGCGAGACGCAAATTTTTGGAATACTTAATATTCTAAAAATTATTAAGAAAATATGATAAAAAATAACTAAAAAATTAGCAAAAATAATAAAAATTCGAGCTGACTCGGGGAGACTCGGCTGTTTTTATCCGTCCCGGAGACGGATCGGCTGAGTTCTCGGTGACTCGGTCGAGTTTTCGGCGATTCATTATCTCGGAATCATCTCGTCTCGGTATCAGATTGGGAAGCCCTGTTCCAGTGACGACTCGGCCGAGTCGTCTCTGTCTCGGCCGAGTCTTTGAACCATGACACCAATCTGAAGCAACTTTAGAGTCAAAGCAACGGAGTCTAAACCGTTCGGGTTCTAAACTGATTTCCCAAACTCGCTTTCTTTTCTCATTGGATTATTTTATCTGATCCTTGTTTGACTAAATGTTTTAACTTGCTCTAGGCCAACTTGATTGGACATCAGTCTAATTCGCTACTTTAACTCTTGGAGAATAACATATGTAAAAGTATGGCATATACCAAACATCCACCTATATATAAAATTGGGATGAGATCAAAAATTGTTTTATTCCCGATAAGTAAAATGAGGACAAAACTTTATCGTCTTCAAAATCAACCAACCTTCTTAACCCCCTCGACTTCTGTCTTTACAGAACTTTTCCTTCCATTTGATATCTTTTTTTTCTTCTTTCCTTTTTCCTGTTATTTGAAATCAAATACTACATGTTCAACGGGAATTTATAAAAGAAATAAAAAAAAACAAGAAAGATGCCACATTAATGCAACATGGCGTACATTAAGACAGTACTACAACAATCCCAAAGTTGACAAGAATGTTTTTGAATACATAACTGCCAAGCAAATAAAAATTAAAGTTCACAAAGCAATCTTTTTAATTGCTGGGAGTTTGAGATGCAAATTCGGGAGTTCATAATGTTGAAGACAAGAGTCCTCTTCCCTCTATTAAAATGTCTGTTCACCTACTCCGCCCTCGAAAGGTCAAATGATAAATTCATTGGGGGCACTTTTGAAGAAGTTTCTGCATGCTACTTGCCTCCAACCAAAGCCAACACCCCTTCCACTTTTGTAATGAGAATTTGTTACTCCATTTATGTCATAACCAGCACTTGGTTGGTCAGTAAATTTTATTAAACCTCACGTGTATGTAAGTTTTTTCATTATAAATTGTTTTAAAAAAGAAAGGAGCAAGCTTAGGACATAATCATTAACTTTAAAGATTTTTTTGTGTCTATAGTGAATTTCGTGGTTGATTTGATCAATAACACTTCAAGGTTCTTTTTAGGGACTAATGAGAGTTCAAGATTTGCTATGAGAGGTTCTTTTTAGGGCTTAGGATGGCTCCTTATGTGGAGTAATAGACATGTTCTCTAAAGACTCAGACCACTCATTTTATCATCAGGTTTTCAATTTGGACAAGTCTTTGCAGCTTAAAAGGTGAAGAAAGAAGAGTATTTTGTAACTCTTTATCTATTATGTCTGTCTTTTCAAATATGGACTTATCTTTCCATTTTCAATGTAAGTATGCACAAACACTGTTTTTTCACTTGAATAACAAATTAAAGTTGACTTTAGGCTGAGAGCTTGAAGCTTGATATGATGTGCAATAAGAACTAGATTAGAAAAAAGAAAAAAGACATCTCTCGGCTTATTAGTTTCTTAACATGTATCAACATTTTTCTTTGTATAAAAACGGATTAATCGTTTATGGCATGTCTTCATGCTTTGATTGAAGTGTGCGTGGGCGTTTTACTAGAAGGCATTTTAGCAGCACTGGATCAAATTCTGGAGTCAATGGCAATAGAGCCACGTGGTTGAAGTCCGGTAAACAAAATTTATTTTTTTTGTTATGTAGGTAATAATTGATTTTGAAATGGATTTAGATCTATTGGTGACTTTGGACAGCACATGATTTCATATTCTCCAACCGGGCGGCTACGTATTGTACCGTCTTGTGTGGTATTTATGGTTTGGTAGTGGCTGCTACTACCCTACTTGAGTCATATCGCGGATTAAAGACACGGTTGAGTGTGCTGCACAAGTTGAAGGAAGAGTTGAAGGGATTGAAGGATGAGAAAGAAGCAATGAAGGTTGCAATGGGGATGCTAGTGGAGAATTTGCACGTGGAGCAAGTTAAGAGGTACGTTGCTGTTGCAGGCCTATTGAGGATGGAGGATGATAAGAGTTTATTTTACGTATTTTTAAGTGCATTTTATTAGTTAATTTTGAGTTGATTATTTAGTTTTATAATTAAAATAAAGAGGTTTTTGGTAAAATTATATATTTTTGGTAAAAGTGGATAATATTGCATTTCTATTGATTTTAATGGTAAAAACTTCATTTTTATGCAGGAATGATGATTCAATCACCAAAGGATGTCAAATGAGGTAAAAAATAGAGATTTGGTGATAAATTCAAGTGGCAACAAGAAGAATGAAGTGAAAAACGTTCAAGTGAGGAAATGCAATACAAGTCAGTTTTGACACTCTTCAGTATTTCGATCATATCTCAGGCTACAAAGCTCCGATTTGGATGATTCTTGAAGCATTGGAAAGCTAACTCAAAGGGCTACAACTTTTGTGTTTTGCACAAAAGCTGGTTCGGCCTTTATGATAGAGAAAATCGCAGATGAAGTAAGGCCAAAGTGAATACGCGAGTACACAAAACGTGACTTGTAACCGCGTTTTGTGTAGGCGCGTTTTATAGCCGAAATTCTGCAATTTGACTCAGCCAATTCTCTTGTGTTCACACCACTTTCCAGCTATAAGATGCAAGGGAATTCGGTGCACATGCTTCAGAAGACAAAAGGGCAAGAAAAGTGGCTTATTTTCAAGTCAAAAATATTGGTTTTTGACTATGCTAACAAAGTGGAGATTTGGGAATCAAAGGATAGAATTTGACTTGGAAAAATGGAGCCTTTGAGTACTTTTTATGCAGAAATATGGGGAGAGATCTGAGATCAATTCGTAGCTTAGCTTCTTACAGAAAAACATAGTCTCTCTACCTAGGACTTGCAAGGGGCAATTGGGATTTCATCTTGTAATCATCTAAGTTCAAGACAAAGGAGATTTTTGGAAGGCTTCACCATATCTTGGCTAAGACTTTCTTTACTCTGTTTGTATTTGTAATTCATGATGATTTACATTAATGAAGTTATGAGTGTTTTATCATTCATGAGTAGCTAATTTTCTTTATCTAGGAAGTAGATGAAGCTTATGGCCAAATGATATGAAGTGATTGTTATTCATTCTTGTTATGTCTTGTATTAACTTATCTACTTGTGTATGTTGGATTACTTGTTGTTGCTTGATCACCAATAGCAGGTTTATAGTTATTTTTATTCATTGAGAAATGGTAAAAATAATGGAATGACACAAGTAGAACTTGAGTTGTATATTCATGAGAATAGAAATACGTTCAAGTGGATGAAATCTGCATTTCATGTGTGAATAAGAACAGATTTAGTATTTACCAAGAGATTAGGAAAAACTAATCTGTTTTAACCCATTATTATCATGAGAATGTGATTTTGGTATTTCTGGAAATGAATCCTTGGTTAAACAAGAGCAGTAACAAGTGTTGAATTAATTCATTTTAGATCTTTTGTGTCATAAGTGGAATCTACATCCCTAGATCTTAATATTTAGTGAATTCTACTCCTATTGTGAAATTGCATTTATCTATTTAAGAATTTTTGTAGTTGAATTAAAATCTGAAGTTTCTGCTCAAATTAATTGTAAGTCTAAATAATAGAGTAAATTAGTATCTAATAATTGTTTTAAATTGCTCCTCGTGGGATCGACCCGATACACATCTTGTACTACAATTGCGACCTGTATACTTGCAGTCCAACGGGTGTAAATTCGGAATTAAACTTGCACTTAAAGTAAAAACCCGTCAGAGGATGTCGTGGACACCCTCCCAGCTGAGAATGAAGCTCTAAAAGAAAGTCTGAAGAGGCAGATTGCGGCACTGAAGGAACTTCTGAAGTGACCCATCAAAATGTATTGGTTAATTTGAATAATTACAGCTAATAATTTTTGTAGATGATTATACATATTTTTTACATGATGTGTAGATAGAAAGTATTACAGTCAGGTATCTAGAAATATCAACACAAATTTTAACGTTCTAGTAGAAATAGAAGTTTTTTACCTCCTTATAGCTGATTTTTTGCAAATCGAACGCTGGTTGAGGGAAACCATTTTTTGTTGATGAAGTTGTTTCTAAAATAGAGATATATTTTTCCTATTATTCTTTTAATTTGATAGTTTTAGTTGATATGATTTCTTTCCTAAATTGTTAAAGGACTTTCATAAGTTGCAACCTACTCACCAAAAAGAATGGTTTACATTTGATAGAATTAGGCTAGAAGCAATTTTTTGGAGTTAAAAAGAACGAAGGATTTTATTTTCACATATAAGCCAGATAGGAATTTCTATGCATGCTTGTATTAATTAACATATTTTCTTTCGTTGACTTCAAATGAAATGAAGCAATCCACTTTATATATTAGAGCATGTGAAAGGACTTGGGTTGCAAGAGTTAGGTGGGGCAAATATCTATGGATGATTGATGGATGTGTTGGACGGTCATTTTAATAGGGGGGAAATGTTCTAAAAGGAATGATCAAATACTTAGATTTTTATAGAGGCGAAATTTCAATTTTTTTTTTCAATTAGAAAGAAAAACTATGAATTTTTGATATAATGAACCTAATACAGAACTTAAAAAATATACTAAATTAAGATCAATTATTGTGTGATCTAATCCTCAATTCTGAGAACTAAATTGCCAATTGCCCCTATATTGTTCCTCTAGAATCATTTGCCACATTGACGTTGACAATTAGTAACATGTATATGTTTGTACCAAAATCTGCATTGGAAGCTCAAATTGGTTTCACTTTAAGATTGGCATGCCACTCATTTTCAAATAAACACAAAAATAAATCTCTATGATATCAGGGCAAATTTCTTTGAATTAAAAAAAAAGTTGCACAAATAGGGGAATTGGGGGGGAGGGGCTTTTTCATTTTTTTAGGAAGATGCGGCTGCAAAAAGAAATTATTTTTTTAAGCCACAGGACTGCTGCACATGCCACGTGGTCTCGGCGAGACGCAAATTTTTGGAATACTTAATATTCTAAAAATTATTAAGAAAATATGATAAAAAATAACTAAAAAATTAGCAAAAATAATAAAAATTCGAGCTGACTCGGGGAGACTCGGCTGTTTTTATCCGTCCCGGAGACGGATCGGCTGAGTTCTCGGTGACTCGGTCGAGTTTTCGGCGATTCATTATCTCGGAATCATCTCGTCTCGGTATCAGATTGGGAAGCCCTGTTCCAGTGACGACTCGGCCGAGTCGTCTCTGTCTCGGCCGAGTCTTTGAACCATGACACCAATCTGAAGCGACTTTAGAGTCAAAGCAACGGAGTCTAAACCGTTCGGGTTCTAAACTGATTTCCCAAACTCGCTTTCTTTTCTCATTGGATTATTTTATCTGATCCTTGTTTGACTAAATGTTTTAACTTGCTCTAGGCCAACTTGATTGGACATCAGTCTAATTCGCTACTTTAACTCTTGGAGAATAACATATGTAAAAGTATGGCATATACCAAACATCCACCTATATATAAAATTGGGATGAGATCAAAAATTGTTTTATTCCCGATAAGTAAAATGAGGACAAAACTTTATCGTCTTCAAAATCAACCAACCTTTCTTAACCCCCTCGACTTCTGTCTTTACAGAACTTTTCCTTCCATTTGATATCTTTTTTTTCTTCTTTCCTTTTTCCTGTTATTTGAAATCAAATACTACATGTTCAGCGGGAATTATAAAAGAAATAAAAAAAAAACAAGAAAGATGCCACATTAATGCAACATGGCGTACATTAAGACAGTACTACAACAATCCCAAAGTTGACAAGAATGTTTTTGAATACATAACTGCCAAGCAAATAAAAATTAAAGTTCACAAAGCAATCTCTTTAATTGCTGGGAGTTTGAGATGCAAATTCGGGAGTTCATAATGTTGAAGACAAGAGTCCTCTTCCCTCTATTAAAATGTCTGTTCACCTACTCCGCCCTCGAATGGTCAAATGATAAATTCATTGGCGGCACTTTTGAAGAAGTTTCTGCATGCTACTAGTGTCCAACCAAAGCCAACACCCCTTCCACTTTTGTAATGAGAATTTGTTACTCCATTTATGTCATAACCAGCACTTGATTGGTCAGTAAATTTTATTAAACCTCACGTGTATGTAAGTTTTTTCATTATAAATTGTTTCAAAAAAGAAAGGAGCAAGCTTAGGACAGAATCATTAACTTTAAAGATTTTTTTGTGTCTATAGTGAATTTCGTGGTTGATTTGATCAATAACACTTCAAGGTTCTTTTTAGGGACTAATGAGAGTTCAAGATTTGCTATGAGAGATTCTTTTTAGGGCTTAGGATGGCTCCTTATGTGGAGTAATAGACATGTTCTCTAAAGACTCAGACCACTCATTTTATCATCAGGTTTTCAATTTGGACAAGTCTTTGCAGCTTAAAAGGTGAAGAAAGAAGAGTATTTTGTAACACTTTATCTATTATGTCTGTCTTTTCAAATATGGACTTATCTTTCCATTTTCAATGTAAGTATGCACAAACACTGTTTTTTCACTTGAATAACAAATTAAAGTTGACTTTAGGCTGAGAGCTTGAAGCTTGATATGATGTGCAACAAGAACTAGATTAGAAAAAAGAAAAAAGACATCTCTCGGCTTATTAGTTTCTTAACATGTATCAACATTTTTCTTTGTATAAAAACGGATTAATCGTTTATGGCATGTCTTCATGCTTTGATTGAAGTGTGCGTGGGCGTTTTACTAGAAGGCATTTTAGCAGCACTGGATCAAATTCTGGAGTCAATGGCAATAGAGCCACGTGGTTGAAGTCGGGTAAACAAAATTTATTTTTTTGTTATGTAGGTAATAATTGATTTTGAAATGGATTTAGATCTATTGGTGACTTTGGACAGCACATGATTTCATATTCTTCAACCGGGCGGCTACGTATTGTACCGTCTTGTATGGTATTTATGGTTTGGTAGTGGCTGCTACTACCCTACTTGAGTCATATCGCGGATTAAAGACACGGTTGAGTGTGCTGCACAAGTTGAAGGAAGAGTTGAAGGGATTGAAGGATGAGAAAGAAGCAATGAAGGTTGCAATGGGGATGCTAGTGGAGAATTTGCACGTGGAGCAAGTTAAGAGGTACGTTGCTGTTGCAGGCCTATTGAGGATGGAGGATGTCGTGGACACCCTCCCAGCTGAGAATGAAGCTCTAAAAGAAAGTCTGAAGAGGCAGATTGCGGCACTGAAGGAACTTCTGAAGTGACCCATCAAAATGTATTGGTTAATTTGAATAATTACAGCTAATAATTTTTGTAGATGATTATACATATTTTTTACATGATGTGTAGATAGAAAGTATTACAGTCAGGTATCTAGAAATATCAACACAAATTTTAACGTTCTAGTAGAAATAGAAGTTTTTACCTCCTTATAGCTGATTTTTTGCAAATCGAACGCTGGTTGAGGGAAACCATTTTTTGTTGATGAAGTTGTTTCTAAAATAGAGATATATTTTTCCTATTATTCTTTTAATTTGATAGTTTTAGTTGATATGATTTCTTTCCTAAATTGTTAAAGGACTTTCATAAGTTGCAACCTACTCACCAAAAAGAATGGTTTACATTTGATAGAATTAGGCTAGAAGCAATTTTTTGGAGTTAAAAAGAACGAAGGATTTTATTTTCACATATAAGCCAGATAGGAATTTCTATGCATGCTTGTATTAATTAACATATTTTCTTTCGTTGACTTCAAATGAAATGAAGCAATCCACTTTATATATTAGAGCATGTGAAAGGACTTGGGTTGCAAGAGTTAGGTGGGGCAAATATCTATGGATGATTGATGGATGTGTTGGACGGTCATTTTAATAGGAGGGAAATGTTCTAAAAGGAATGATCAAATACTTAGATTTTTATAGAGGCGAAATTTCAATTTTTTTTTTCAATTAGAAAGAAAAACTATGAATTTTTGATATAATGAACCTAATACAGAACTTAAAAAATATACTAAATTAAGATCAATTATTGTGTGATCTAATCCTCAATTCTGAGAACTAAATTGCCAATTGCCCCTTTATTGTTCCTCTAGAATCATTTGCCACATTGACGTTGACAATTAGTAACATGTATATGTTTGTACCAAAATCTGCATTGGAAGCTCAAATTGGTTTCACTTTAAGATTGGCATGCCACTCATTTTCAAATAAACACAAAAATAAATCTCTATGATATCAGGGCAAATTTCTTTGAATTAAAAAAAAAGTTGCACAAATAGGGGAATTGGGGGGGAGGGGCTTTTTCATTTTTTTAGGAAGATGCGGCTGCAAAAAGAAATTATTTTTTTAAGCCACAGGACTGCTGCACATGCCACGTGGTCTCGGCGAGACGCAAATTTTTGGAATACTTAATATTCTAAAAATTATTAAGAAAATATGATAAAAAATAACTAAAAAATTAGCAAAAATAATAAAAATTCGAGCTGACTCGGGGAGACTCGGCTGTTTTTATCCGTCCCGGATACGGATCGGCTGAGTTCTCGGTGACTCGGTCGAGTTTTCGGCGATTCATTATCTCGGAATCATCTCGTCTCGGTATCAGATTGGGAAGCCCTGTTCCAGTGACGACTCGGCCGAGTCGTCTCTGTCTCGGCCGAGTCTTTGAACCATGACACCAATCTGAAGCGACTTTAGAGTCAAAGCAACGGAGTCTAAACCGTTCGGGTTCTAAACTGATTTCCCAAACTCGCTTTCTTTTCTCATTGGATTATTTTATCTGATCCTTGTTTGACTAAATGTTTTAACTTGCTCTAGGCCAACTTGATTGGACATCAGTCTAATTCGCTACTTTAACTCTTGGAGAATAACATATGTAAAAGTATGGCATATACCAAACATCCACCTATATATAAAATTGGGATGAGATCAAAAATTGTTTTATTCCCGATAAGTAAAATGAGGACAAAACTTTATCGTCTTCAAAATCAACCAACCTTTCTTAACCCCCTCGACTTCTGTCTTTACAGAACTTTTCCTTCCATTTGATATCTTTTTTTTCTTCTTTCCTTTTTCCTGTTATTTGAAATCAAATACTACATGTTCAGCGGGAATTATAAAAGAAATAAAAAAAAAACAAGAAAGATGCCACATTAATGCAACATGGCGTACATTAAGACAGTACTACAACAATCCCAAAGTTGACAAGAATGTTTTTGAATACATAACTGCCAAGCAAATAAAAATTAAAGTTCGCAAAGCAATCTCTTTAATTGCTGGGAGTTTGAGATGCAAATTCGGGAGTTCATAATGTTGAAGACAAGAGTCCTCTTCCCTCTATTAAAATGTCTGTTCACCTACTCCGCCCTCGAATGGTCAAATGATAAATTCATTGGCGGCACTTTTGAAGAAGTTTCTGCATGCTACTAGTGTCCAACCAAAGCCAACACCCCTTCCACTTTTGTAATGAGAATTTGTTACTCCATTTATGTCATAACCAGCACTTGGTTGGTCAGTAAATTTTATTAAACCTCACGTGTATGTAAGTTTTTTCATTATAAATTGTTTCAAAAAAGAAAGGAGCAAGCTTAGGACATAATCATTAACTTTAAAGATTTTTTTGTGTCTATAGTGAATTTCGTGGTTGATTTGATCAATAACACTTCAAGGTTCTTTTTAGGGACTAATGAGAGTTCAAGATTTGCTATGAGAGATTCTTTTTAGGGCTTAGGATGGCTCCTTATGTGGAGTAATAGACATGTTCTCTAAAGACTCAGACCACTCATTTTATCATCAGGTTTTCAATTTGGACAAGTCTTTGCAGCTTAAAAGGTGAAGAAAGAAGAGTATTTTGTAACACTTTATCTATTATGTCTGTCTTTTCAAATATGGACTTATCTTTCCATTTTCAATGTAAGTATGCACAAACACTGTTTTTTCACTTGAATAACAAATTAAAGTTGACTTTAGGCTGAGAGCTTGAAGCTTGATATGATGTGCAACAAGAACTAGATTAGAAAAAAGAAAAAAGACATCTCTCGGCTTATTAGTTTCTTAACATGTATCAACATTTTTCTTTGTATAAAAACGGATTAATCGTTTATGGCATGTCTTCATGCTTTGATTGAAGTGTGCGTGGGCGTTTTACTAGAAGGCATTTTAGCAGCACTGGATCAAATTCTGGAGTCAATGGCAATAGAGCCACGTGGTTGAAGTCGGGTAAACAAAATTTATTTTTTTGTTATGTAGGTAATAATTGATTTTGAAATGGATTTAGATCTATTGGTGACTTTGGACAGCACATGATTTCATATTCTTCAACCGGGCGGCTACGTATTGTACCGTCTTGTATGGTATTTATGGTTTGGTAGTGGCTGCTACTACCCTACTTGAGTCATATCGCGGATTAAAGACACGGTTGAGTGTGCTGCACAAGTTGAAGGAAGAGTTGAAGGGATTGAAGGATGAGAAAGAAGCAATGAAGGTTGCAATGGGGATGCTAGTGGAGAATTTGCACGTGGAGCAAGTTAAGAGGTACGTTGCTGTTGCAGGCCTATTGAGGATGGAGGATGTCGTGGACACCCTCCCAACTGAGAATGAAGCTCTAAAAGAAAGTCTGAAGAGGCAGATTGCGGCACTGAAGGAACTTCTGAAGTGACCCATCAAAATGTATTGGTTAATTTGAATAATTACAGCTAATAATTTTTGTAGATGATTATACATATTTTTTACATGATGTGTAGATAGAAAGTATTACAGTCAGGTATCTAGAAATATCAACACAAATTTTAACGTTCTAGTAGAAATAGAAGTTTTTTACCTCCTTATAGCTGATTTTTTGCAAATCGAACGCTGGTTGAGGGAAACCATTTTTTGTTGATGAAGTTGTTTCTAAAATAGAGATATATTTTTCCTATTATTCTTTTAATTTGATAGTTTTAGTTGATATGATTTCTTTCCTAAATTGTTAAAGGACTTTCATAAGTTGCAACCTACTCACCAAAAAGAATGGTTTACATTTGATAGAATTAGGCTAGAAGCAATTTTTTGGAGTTAAAAAGAACAAAGGATTTTATTTTCACATATAAGCCAGATAGGAATTTCTATGCATGCTTGTATTAATTAACATATTTTCTTTCGTTGACTTCAAATGAAATGAAGCAATCCACTTTATATATTAGAGCATGTGAAAGGACTTGGGTTGCAAGAGTTAGGTGGGGCAAATATCTATGGATGATTGATGGATGTGTTGGACGGTCATTTTAATAGGGGGGAAATGTTCTAAAAGGAATGATCAAATACTTAGATTTTTATAGAGGCGAAATTTCAATTTTTTTTTTCAATTAGAAAGAAAAACTATGAATTTTTGATATAATGAACCTAATACAGAACTTAAAAAATATACTAAATTAAGATCAATTATTGTGTGATCTAATCCTCAATTCTGAGAACTAAATTGCCAATTGCCCCTATATTGTTCCTCTAGAATCATTTGCCACATTGACGTTGACAATTAGTAACATGTATATGTTTGTACCAAAATCTGCATTGGAAGCTCAAATTGGTTTCACTTTAAGATTGGCATGCCACTCATTTTCAAATAAACACAAAAATAAATCTCTATGATATCAGGGCAAATTTCTTTGAATTAAAAAAAAAGTTGCACAAATAGGGGAATTGGGGGGGAGGGGCTTTTTCATTTTTTTAGGAAGATGCGGCTGCAAAAAGAAATTATTTTTTTAAGCCACAGGACTGCTGCACATGCCACGTGGTCTCGGCGAGACGCAAATTTTTGGAATACTTAATATTCTAAAAATTATTAAGAAAATATGATAAAAAATAACTAAAAAATTAGCAAAAATAATAAAAATTCGAGCTGACTCGGGGAGACTCGGCTGTTTTTATCCGTCCCGGAGACGGATCGGCTGAGTTCTCGGTGACTCGGTCGAGTTTTCGGCGATTCATTATCTCGGAATCATCTCGTCTCGGTATCAGATTGGGAAGCCCTGTTCCAGTGACGACTCGGCCGAGTCGTCTCTGTCTCGGCCGAGTCTTTGAACCATGACACCAATCTGAAGCGACTTTAGAGTCAAAGCAACGGAGTCTAAACCGTTCGGGTTCTAAACTGATTTCCCAAACTCGCTTTCTTTTCTCATTGGATTATTTTATCTGATCCTTGTTTGACTAAATGTTTTAACTTGCTCTAGGCCAACTTGATTGGACATCAGTCTAATTCGCTACTTTAACTCTTGGAGAATAACATATGTAAAAGTATGGCATATACCAAACATCCACCTATATATAAAATTGGGATGAGATCAAAAATTGTTTTATTCCCGATAAGTAAAATGAGGACAAAACTTTATCGTCTTCAAAATCAACCAACCTTTCTTAACCCCATCGACTTCTGTCTTTACAGAACTTTTCCTTCCATTTGATATCTTTTTTTTCTTCTTTCCTTTTTCCTGTTATTTGAAATCAAATACTACATGTTCAGCGGGAATTATAAAAGAAATAAAAAAAAAACAAGAAAGATGCCACATTAATGCAACATGGCGTACATTAAGACAGTACTACAACAATCCCAAAGTTGACAAGAATGTTTTTGAATACATAACTGCCAAGCAAATAAAAATTAAAGTTCACAAAGCAATCTCTTTAATTGCTGGGAGTTTGAGATGCAAATTCGGGAGTTCATAATGTTGAAGACAAGAGTCCTCTTCCCTCTATTAAAATGTCTGTTCACCTACTCCGCCCTCGAATGGTCAAATGATAAATTCATTGGCGGCACTTTTGAAGAAGTTTCTGCATGCTACTAGTGTCCAACCAAAGCCAACACCCCTTCCACTTTTGTAATGAGAATTTGTTACTCCATTTATGTCATAACCAGCACTTGATTGGTCAGTAAATTTTATTAAACCTCACGTGTATGTAAGTTTTTTCATTATAAATTGTTTCAAAAAAGAAAGGAGCAAGCTTAGGACAGAATCATTAACTTTAAAGATTTTTTTGTGTCTATAGTGAATTTCGTGGTTGATTTGATCAATAACACTTCAAGGTTCTTTTTAGGGACTAATGAGAGTTCAAGATTTGCTATGAGAGATTCTTTTTAGGGCTTAGGATGGCTCCTTATGTGGAGTAATAGACATGTTCTCTAAAGACTCAGACCACTCATTTTATCATCAGGTTTTCAATTTGGACAAGTCTTTGCAGCTTAAAAGGTGAAGAAAGAAGAGTATTTTGTAACACTTTATCTATTATGTCTGTCTTTTCAAATATGGACTTATCTTTCCATTTTCAATGTAAGTATGCACAAACACTGTTTTTTCACTTGAATAACAAATTAAAGTTGACTTTAGGCTGAGAGCTTGAAGCTTGATATGATGTGCAACAAGAACTAGATTAGAAAAAAGAAAAAAGACATCTCTCGGCTTATTAGTTTCTTAACATGTATCAACATTTTTCTTTGTATAAAAACGGATTAATCGTTTATGGCATGTCTTCATGCTTTGATTGAAGTGTGCGTGGGCGTTTTACTAGAAGGCATTTTAGCAGCACTGGATCAAATTCTGGAGTCAATGGCAATAGAGCCACGTGGTTGAAGTCGGGTAAACAAAATTTATTTTTTTGTTATGTAGGTAATAATTGATTTTGAAATGGATTTAGATCTATTGGTGACTTTGGACAGCACATGATTTCATATTCTTCAACCGGGCGGCTACGTATTGTACCGTCTTGTATGGTATTTATGGTTTGGTAGTGGCTGCTACTACCCTACTTGAGTCATATCGCGGATTAAAGACACGGTTGAGTGTGCTGCACAAGTTGAAGGAAGAGTTGAAGGGATTGAAGGATGAGAAAGAAGCAATGAAGGTTGCAATGGGGATGCTAGTGGAGAATTTGCACGTGGAGCAAGTTAAGAGGTACGTTGCTGTTGCAGGCCTATTGAGGATGGAGGATGTCGTGGACACCCTCCCAGATGAGAATGAAGCTCTAAAAGAAAGTCTGGAGAGGCAGATTGCGGCACTGAAGGAACTTCTGAAGTGACCCATCAAAATGTATTGGTTAATTTGAATAATTACAGCTAATAATTTTTGTAGATGATTATACATATTTTTTACATGATGTGTAGATAGAAAGTATTACAGTCAGGTATCTAGAAATATCAACACAAATTTTAACGTTCTAGTAGAAATAGAAGTTTTTACCTCCTTATAGCTGATTTTTTGCAAATCGAACGCTGGTTGAGGGAAACCATTTTTTGTTGATGAAGTTGTTTCTAAAATAGAGATATATTTTTCCTATTATTCTTTTAATTTGATAGTTTTAGTTGATATGATTTCTTTCCTAAATTGTTAAAGGACTTTCATAAGTTGCAACCTACTCACCAAAAAGAATGGTTTACATTTGATAGAATTAGGCTAGAAGCAATTTTTTGGAGTTAAAAAGAACGAAGGATTTTATTTTCACATATAAGCCAGATAGGAATTTCTATGCATGCTTGTATTAATTAACATATTTTCTTTCGTTGACTTCAAATGAAATGAAGCAATCCACTTTATATATTAGAGCATGTGAAAGGACTTGGGTTGCAAGAGTTAGGTGGGGCAAATATCTATGGATGATTGATGGATGTGTTGGACGGTCATTTTAATAGGGGGGAAATGTTCTAAAAGGAATGATCAAATACTTAGATTTTTATAGAGGCGAAATTTCAATTTTTTTTTTTCAATTAGAAAGAAAAACTATGAATTTTTGATATAATGAACCTAATACAGAACTTAAAAAATATACTAAATTAAGATCAATTATTGTGTGATCTAATCCTCAATTCTGAGAACTAAATTGCCAATTGCCCCTATATTGTTCCTCTAGAATCATTTGCCACATTGACGTTGACAATTAGTAACATGTATATGTTTGTACCAAACTCTGCATTGGAAGCTCAAATTGGTTTCACTTTAAGATTGGCATGCCACTCATTTTCAAATAAACACAAAAATAAATCTCTATGATATCAGGGCAAATTTCTTTGAATTAAAAAAAAAGTTGCACAAATAGGGGAATTGGGGGGGAGGGGCTTTTTCATTTTTTTAGGAAGATGCGGCTGCAAAAAAAATTATTTTTTTAAGCCACAGGACTGTTGCACATGCCACGTGGTCTCGGCGAGACGCAAATTTTTGGAATACTTAATATTCTAAAAATTATTAAGAAAATATGATAAAAAATAACTAAAAAATTAGCAAAAATAATAAAAATTCGAGCTGACTCGGGGAGACTCGGCTGTTTTTATCCGTCCCGGAGACGGATCGGCTGAGTTCTCGGTGACTCGGTCGAGTTTTCGGCGATTCATTATCTCGGAATCATCTCGTCTCGGTATCAGATTGGGAAGCCCTGTTCCAGTGACGACTCGGCCGAGTCGTCTCTGTCTCGGCCGAGTCTTTGAACCATGACACCAATCTGAAGCGACTTTAGAGTCAAAGCAACGGAGTCTAAACCGTTCGGGTTCTAAACTGATTTCCCAAACTCGCTTTCTTTTCTCATTGGATTATTTTATCTGATCCTTGTTTGACTAAATGTTTTAACTTGCTCTAGGCCAACTTGATTGGACATCAGTCTAATTCGCTACTTTAACTCTTGGAGAATAACATATGTAAAAGTATGGCATATACCAAACATCCACCTATATATAAAATTGGGATGAGATCAAAAATTGTTTTATTCCCGATAAGTAAAATGAGGACAAAACTTTATCGTCTTCAAAATCAACCAACCTTTCTTAACCCCATCGACTTCTGTCTTTACAGAACTTTTCCTTCCATTTGATATCTTTTTTTTCTTCTTTCCTTTTTCCTGTTATTTGAAATCAAATACTACATGTTCAGCGGGAATTATAAAAGAAATAAAAAAAAAACAAGAAAGATGCCACATTAATGCAACATGGCGTACATTAAGACAGTACTACAACAATCCCAAAGTTGACAAGAATGTTTTTGAATACATAACTGCCAAGCAAATAAAAATTAAAGTTCACAAAGCAATCTCTTTAATTGCTGGGAGTTTGAGATGCAAATTCGGGAGTTCATAATGTTGAAGACAAGAGTCCTCTTCCCTCTATTAAAATGTCTGTTCACCTACTCCGCCCTCGAATGGTCAAATGATAAATTCATTGGCGGCACTTTTGAAGAAGTTTCTGCATGCTACTAGTGTCCAACCAAAGCCAACACCCCTTCCACTTTTGTAATGAGAATTTGTTACTCCATTTATGTCATAACCAGCACTTGATTGGTCAGTAAATTTTATTAAACCTCACGTGTATGTAAGTTTTTTCATTATAAATTGTTTCAAAAAAGAAAGGAGCAAGCTTAGGACAGAATCATTAACTTTAAAGATTTTTTTGTGTCTATAGTGAATTTCGTGGTTGATTTGATCAATAACACTTCAAGGTTCTTTTTAGGGACTAATGAGAGTTCAAGATTTGCTATGAGAGATTCTTTTTAGGGCTTAGGATGGCTCCTTATGTGGAGTAATAGACATGTTCTCTAAAGACTCAGACCACTCATTTTATCATCAGCTTTTCAATTTGGACAAGTCTTTGCAGCTTAAAAGGTGAGGAAAGAAGAGTATTTTGTAACACTTTATCTATTATGTCTGTCTTTTCAAATATGGACTTATCTTTCCATTTTCAATGTAAGTATGCACAAACACTGTTTTTTCACTTGAATAACAAATTAAAGTTGACTTTAGGCTGAGAGCTTGAAGCTTGATATGATGTGCAACAAGAAATAGATTAGAAAAAAGAAAAAAGACATCTCTCGGCTTATTAGTTTCTTAACATGTATCAACATTTTTCTTTGTATAAAAACGGATTAATCGTTTATGGCATGTCTTCATGCTTTGATTGAAGTGTGCGTGGGCGTTTTACTAGAAGGCATTTTAGCAGCACTGGATCAAATTCTGGAGTCAATGGCAATAGAGCCACGTGGTTGAAGTCGGGTAAACAAAATTTATTTTTTTGTTATGTAGGTAATAATTGATTTTGAAATGGATTTAGATCTATTGGTGACTTTGGACAGCACATGATTTCATATTCTTCAACCGGGCGGCTACGTATTGTACCGTCTTGTATGGTATTTATGGTTTGGTAGTGGCTGCTACTACCCTACTTGAGTCATATCGCGGATTAAAGACACGGTTGAGTGTGTTGCACAAGTTGAAGGAAGAGTTGAAGGGATTGAAGGATGAGAAAGAAGCAATGAAGGTTGCAATGGGGATGCTAGTGGAGAATTTGCACGTGGAGCAAGTTAAGAGGTACGTTGTTGTTGCAGGCCTATTGAGAATGGAGGATGTCGTGGACACCCTCCCAGCTGAGAATGAAGCTCTAAAAGAAAGTCTGGAGAGGCAGATTGCGGCACTGAAGGAACTTCTGAAGTGACCCATCAAAATGTATTGGTTAATTTGAATAATTACAGCTAATAATTTTTGTAGATGATTATACATATTTTTTACATGATGTGTAGATAGAAAGTATTACAGTCAGGTATCTAGAAATATCAACACAAATTTTAACGTTCTAGTAGAAATAGAAGTTTTTTACCTCCTTATAGCTGATTTTTTGCAAATCGAACGCTGGTTGAGGGAAATCATTTTTTGTTGATGAAGTTGTTTCTAAAATAGAGATATATTTTTCCTATTATTCTTTTAATTTGATAGTTTTAGTTGATATGATTTCTTTCCTAAATTGTTAAAGGACTTTCATAAGTTGCAACCTACTCACCAAAAAGAATGGTTTACATTTGATAGAATTAGGCTAGAAGCAATTTTTTGGAGTTAAAAAGAACGAAGGATTTTATTTTCACATATAAGCCAGATAGGAATTTCTATGCATGCTTGTATTAATTAACATATTTTCTTTCGTTGACTTCAAATGAAATGAAGCAATCCACTTTATATATTAGAGCATGTGAAAGGACTTGGGTTGCAAGAGTTAGGTGGGGCAAATATCTATGGATGATTGATGGATGTGTTGGACGGTCATTTTAATAGGGGGGAAATGTTCTAAAAGGAATGATCAAATACTTAGATTTTTATAGAGGCGAAATTTCAATTTTTTTTTTCAATTAGAAAGAAAAACTATGAATTTTTGATATAATAAACCTAATACAGAACTTAAAAAATATACTAAATTAAGATCAATTATTGTGTGATCTAATCCTCAATTCTGAGAACTAAATTGCCAATTGCCCCTATATTGTTCCTCTAGAATCATTTGCCACATTGACGTTGACAATTAGTAACATGTATATGTTTGTACCAAAATCTGCATTGGAAGCTCAAATTGGTTTCACTTTAAGATTGGCATGCCACTCATTTTCAAATAAACACAAAAATAAATCTCTATG
>NW_020863917.1:0-26887 GCF_003713205.1 Coffea eugenioides
TTAACCAAAAACATGGATATACAACTGCTGGAAATTTTCCTTGTGATCGCCAAAGTTTGAGTTAAAAATTCCAGCTTGATTGTGAAACTTTCTTTGAATTTATAATGGTTGAAATTGTCTAGAAAATGTGGTGCTAAAATTCTACTAGAGTCATATGGATGGTTAGACTAAAAGCCTTGTGGTTTTAAAAAGAGAAAAAGGAGCTTTTCCACATGTGATCAAGAGCTTCCAGATTTTCGGAACTTCTGACCAGTCTAGGCAAAATGCATATATCTTGGTGTAGGAAAATCCGATTGAGGTGCCGTCAGTGGCATATGAAAATCGACTCATGGGCCTTTGTTATGTAGAAATTTTATATTTTTCCGCCAAGTATACTGCTATTCGTGACTCCTCAAAGTAGACTGCCTGGTATGAATGTCTGATTTCCTTGTGAAACTAAAGTTGGATTTGGACTGAGATTTTAGCTTACTTGTGGTTTAAATTCTTGACTAAATTGTGGTTGGGAGTGATTGATGTTGTCCAGGGCTAATGATTGATGAAGCCCTTGGCCATTGGAATGAATTTATAAAGTATTACTGAATGATGGAAGTTAATTGCTGGAATGTCTTGGGGCTTTACTTTTATTTTTACTTGCTTATGATGGGTTTACTGAAACCAAGTGCTAATGATTGATGAAGCCTTGGTTGATCACTTTATTTTATTCAGAAATGCACTTGTTGAAATCTAGGGCTAATGATTGACGAAACTCTAGTAATTTGCTATGTGAATATTTGTCATATTTTGATCCATAATATGATTTCAAAACGGAGTCGGAGCTGTGGAAGTCGTTTCGACCTTGCGAACTCGAGTAGCTGCGATCAAAATTTATCAAAAATATTTTCCAGCTAGTATTAAATTATAAAAACTTCATATCCAGGGTTTTGCCTAAAACTTTCCAACTTGATAAATTCCTTTAGCTCAAATTAGCCTTGATAGCTATAGTAAATAAGTTAAATAGTTTTTGGAAACTCTAAGTATTATTTTAATTCTTTTCTTTCCTTAAGCTTTGCACTTGGCTAGTTAACTATAGGAAAAGTTCCAAAACACAAGCTTTACCAATTTTAGTGAAAAGCTTGGGAGACTTGCTCGGCAAGAAACCCTATTCTAGGAAAAATAGTTTTTAAGGATAATTTTTGCAAAAGCCGTAACTTTAGGGAATGTTCAAAGTAACTTTCTAACATTATTGTTTAGAGATTTGTCAACTTATTTTAAGAAAAGGATACTAGTTACCCTTCTCTAAGGATAAAAATAAGGAACATTTCTACTACTTTTGTCAAGCTTCAATCTAAATAGATTTTTGAAATCTCTTGAGAAAGTAAACTAGTATGATATTAAATAAATTCTTATACGAATAAGTTTAAAAACTGAATGGAAACTTATAGTTTCAAAATACGGTTTTTAGGATATCGCGAGGATGCGGAATTCGATTCCCAACCTGATATCTGAACTCCACTCTTGGTGAGTGTCCCTGCCTGTTCTTTTTCTACTTGGATTAAGTGCTTTCTTGACTCGATATGTGATAAATTGCAAAATGAGTTTTTGATCCATCGAAGTGAGCAGTGTGTACTTTATCGCACTAGCCGTTCGAGTGATGACTTGCGTGAATCCTTGAATCTAAAAGTAGTTACGTCGTTGGGTGAATCCCTCGGCACTTGAATCGAACTACAAAAACGTCGTTGGGTGAATCCCTCGACAAATTATCTACGGGTATATCTCGAGTATACTGCGTCCTTAGTCGACGTTCGGGCCCGGGACAGGGGTATGAATGGTGACGGGTTAGGATTAAAATGAGTGGATCTACATGGATTATAGGTAGTGAGAGTTGACGGAGGGTCAACTACGATAAATGGTGATCAAGCGAGGAAAATGGCTCCTGAGAGCCCCTGTATCCTACCTTGTGCTGTTACACGCTTTCTTAATTGTTTAACTTGTTTAAATTATTACTCGCTGTTTGAATTACGTGACTGCATGTTTTGGGGTACCACTGAGCTTTAGCTCACCCCATGTTATTTGTTTTCCTTACAGGATGGGAAGTTTGAAAGTATTTGAGCAGCTTATATTTCCTATGGTTGTACTTGAACTATTTGAATGTAATTTTCGGTCTGTAATGAATTCTAAGCTAAGCATTGTACTTTTCATTTTGGATTGCCACTTGAAGCTGGAATAGTGTAATCTCTAATTCTAATACTCAATTTGTACGTTTGTATTAGTATAGTATATCCTTATCTATTGCGAGCGTCGCTGGAAGTGTTTAAGAACCGTCGATTGGCTAAGTTATATACTGTTATCTCTGAAGTTAATGTGGTGGTAGAAATTGTTTTGTTTCGGAAACACACTCTCTCTCTCGCACTAGCTAAGGTTGAACCGTCGGAGGATTGTGGTTTAGACTGCTGTGCGTGAGTACTGGCGAGAGGCTGGCAGACGGCCCGCCAACCCTTTGGTTCGCCTTAGGGGAATGGGGTCGCCCACCAACTTAGGCTAAGTGCGATAAAGTACACACTCGCCTCGAAAACTCGTTTAGCAATCATTGAAAGCAAAATCAATAATAACAAGACACTGATATGCAAGCACGCATGATATGTAAGAAAACAGTTCCACAATTAACTTTGAAAACAGCTCAAAAGTAAATAATGCGGGAAAGCGGTTCAAAAGTAAATTTGGAAACAGTTCAAAAGTCAATAATGCAAGAAACGGTTCATAAATAATTTTTAGAAAGAGTTTGAGGTCACTCACCTCCACGGCTCTGAAACCATCCATCAAGCTCCAAGTAGTACTAGTACAAGTCAAGCTAGGGAAAAATCCGGAAATGAAAGTTAAGCTCAAAACCAGAAAAATAGTTTTGACGTCCTTTTGCGGTAGTGGCACCAAAGGCGCTACGATTGTCGGATGAAGGTGCAAAACCCACCGTTTCGAAGCTAAGAACCAGGGCTACAACAATGTAGAAGGCCACTCAGTCCAAATCCTAGCACAACTAGGTCAAATATGCAGAATACCAAACCAGAACCGTAATTGCAGGTTTACAAATCACACTATGCTGTAATCAGTACAACTCAGTCTATACAGGTCCAAATTCATTGATTCCAAAGGCATGCGGTAGCTAAGACATCAAGCTACATTTAATCAGAAGACACCAACATCCAAATCCAAAACAATTCCAGTCAAAACAGACGATTACAAGAGCAGTTCGTACATTCTGATCAACCCAGAACAGCAACAGTAAAATCGACGTATCTCATTATACACTACTCCAATTGCCCTGAAATTCTACAGGCACCTCAAACACATCAATACCTACAACTTTCATGTTTTAAGGAAAGGCCAATTCGGCCTCTAACAATATGATACAAAACCGGACAGAAAGGGGGTTATGAAACCCTAACTTTTCACATTTCCTTCCAAATCCAAAATTGGTTGGAATTTCCAATCATTTACACCTACTAGGGTCATTAACCATCAATTCCCATCATCAAAGATATCCACAACATCACATTCATATTAAACGAGAAAATTCCTCAATAAATTGAAAACTTCACCATCAATTCCTTCAACCCATGAAATACTCCACAAAATAACACACATGGCCACCACAAACCATTAATTAACCAATACTAGAACAAAAGGAACTTGTATATTCAACTCACCTCAAATTCAAGAGAGCTACCAACTTAGAGCTTCCCTTCAAAAACCAATCCATCCAAAGCTTTAAACCACTATAGTGCACCCTTGTGTGAAATATTTTCCAAAACCATTGGTGAAATCGCAAGATTTTGGGACAAAATTGAAGTTGGAAAATGAAGAGGTTTCTTTCTCTCAAAGCTCACGGAAGAACCAGGGAAGAAATGAGATATTTTGGAGGCCAAAACAGTTTAAAAAGAAAGGAAACAGTCGGTCAAAGCTGGTGACCGACTGTGACACGTCACAATCCGGCCGGATTCAAGGCAGTAGCTGAACCAATTTTTTTTCAAAACCTTCAAGCAATCCGGCCAGTAATCCGGCCAGAACAGGCCGGATTTGGCCCCTGCCAATTTTTCAAAATTTTTCTTTTCTTTTCCGAGTTTAAAAACTGTGCTACTCCGCTCGAATAACAATGATATATATAAAATGAAAACCCTTCATCATACGGGGCGTCACAATCTCCCCTCCTTAAACGAATGTCGTCCTCGACATTCCACTTGCACTAATCAAGTCAAGAATCCCTTAGACGGCACTCAAGCCTCCAAACAAGCACTAAGAATCAAACAACACTTGTCTGAATTTCGGTCCTACAAGCAATCACTTATATGACAAATCATACCCACAGTCCGGCATCCTAAACTTTAAGCCTAGGACACACTACAGAGATCTGAAGCCTAAGCTCTGATACCACTTGTCAAGGCCCCACCTCCCCCTAAGGCGAACCAGAGGGTTCGGCGGGCCGCCTGCCCAGCTCTCGCCGGGACTCAGTCGTTCACTACAAACCTCAAACGAATAGCAATGTAAAACTCAGATATACATCAAATTAACCAATAATTACATATCAAAAGCGAAGCGTCCACGCTTCCACTGCCACTCTGATCCTTGATCACAATTATTATACAGGAGGAAGTCCAAATCTTGACTATTACACATCCAATCAATTCTAAACGTTCAATACAATCCCGATATGAATGATTACACAAAAAGCAATCCAAATTCAATCCATACATGAGATAATCCATGAATAAACACTACAAGCCACTCCTTCGCCTTGAGCCCTGTGGAGGGGAATAAAACATTTTTGGGGTGAGCTAGAAACTCAGCGAGTAACCAGTAAAATCAGTAATCAAATCTGTTTAACAATAGTTCATTTCAATGATGTCATTTCAATATGGAGTATCAATAATTCAAGAAACATTTACAATGAAAAGCGATAGTAACATTCATGAAAAGGGTACGTTCGTTCTCCTGTCATTTCATTTCATTTGGTTTCATTCGTGCATTCATTCACCCCGTCCCTGGCTTTTGGCCAGGCTCCACCAACCTACAAGGCAATACTCGAGTATACTGAAACGTTCACCCAAGTTCCTAGTCGCCCGACCGAGTCCGCTTCTGGCTCGAGACGACCGGTAACAAGGGACAATGGCCAGTTCAGCCCAAAAGGCTTACATTCATGCACAATTAACATTTCAATCGCTCAATCATTAAAATTTCACAATCACTTAGGCTAAGTGCGATAAAGTACACACTCGCCTCGAAAACTCGTTTAGCAATCATTGAAAGCAAAATCAATAATAACAAGACACTGATATGCAAGCACACATGATATGTAAGAAAACAGTTCCACAATTAACTTTGAAAACAGCTCAAAAGTAAATAATGCGGGAAAGCGGTTCAAAAGTAAATTTGGAAACAGTTCAAAAGTCAATAATGCAAGAAACGGTTCATAAATAATTTTTAGAAAGAGTTTGAGGTCACTCACCTCCACGGCTCTGAAACCATCCATCAAGCTCCAAGTAGTACTAGTACAAGTCAAGCTAGGGAAAAATCCGGAAATGAAAGTTAAGCTCAAAACCAGAAAAACAGTTTTGACGTCCTTTTGCGGTAATGGCACCAAAGGCGGTACGATTGTCGGATGAAGGTGAAAACCCACCGTTTCGAAGCTAAGAACCAGGGCTACAACAATGTAGAAGGCCACTCAGTCCAAATCCTAGCACAACTAGGTCAAATATGCAGAATACCAAACCAGAACCGTAATTGCAGGTTTACAAATCACACTATGCTGTAATCAGTACAACTCAATCTATACAGGTCCAAATTCATTGATTCCAAAGGCATGCGGTAGCTAAGACATCAAGCTACATTTAATCAGAAGACACCAACATCCAAATCCAAAACAATTCCAGTCAAAACAGACGATTACAAGAGCAGTTCGTACATTCTGATAAACCCAGAACAGCAACAGTAAAATCGACGTATCTCATTATACACTACTCCAATTGCCCTGAAATTCTACAGGCACCTCAAACACATCAATACCTACAACTTTCATGTTTTAAGGAAAGGCCAATTCGGCCTCTAACAATATGATACAAAACCGGACAGAAAGGGGGTTATGAAACCCTAACTTTTCACATTTCCTTCCAAATCCAAAATTGGTTGGAATTTCCAATCATTTACACCTACTAGGGTCATTAACCATCAACTCCCATCATCAAAGATATCCACAACATCACATTCATATTAAACCAGAAAATTCCTCAATAAATTGAAAACTTCACCATCAATTCCTTCAACCCATGAAATACTCCACAAAATAACACACATGGCCACCACAAACCATTAATTAACCAATACTAGAACAAAAGGAACTTGTATATTCAACTCACCTCAAATTCAAGAGAGCTACCAACTTAGAGCTTCCCTTCAAAAACCAATCCATCCAAAGCTTTAAACCACTATAGTGCACCCTTGTGTGAAATATTTTCCAAAACCATTGGTGAAATCGCAAGATTTTGGGACAAAATTGAAGTTGGAAAATGAAGAGGTTTCTTTCTCTCAAAGCTCACGGAAGAACCAGGGAAGAAATGAGATATTTTGGAGGCCAAAACAGTTTAAAAAGAAAGGAAACAGTCGGTCAAAGCTGGTGACCGACTGTGACACGTCACAATCCGGCCGGATTCTTGGCCGGATTCAAGGCAGTAGCTGAACCAATTTTTTTTCAAAACCTTCAAGCAATCCGGCCAGTAATCCGGCCAAGAACAGGCCGGATTTGGCCCCTGCCAATTTTTCAAAATTTTTCTTTTCTTTTCCGAGTTTAAAAACTGTGCTACTCCGCTCGAATAACAATGATATATATAAAATGAAAACCCTTCATCATACGGGGCGTCACAATCTCCCCTCCTTAAACGAATGTCGTCCTCGACATTCCACTTGCACTAATCAAGTCAAGAATCCCTTAGACGGCACTCAAGCCTCCAAACAAGCACTAAGAATCAAACAACACTTGTCTGAATTTCGGTCCTACAAGCAATCACTTATATGACAAATCATACCCACAGTCCGGCATCCTAAACTTTAAGCCTAGGACACACTACAGAGATCTGAAGCCTAAGCTCTGATACCACTTGTCAAGGCCCCACCTCCCCCTAAGGCGAACCAGAGGGTTCGGCGGGCCGCCTGCCCAGCTCTCGCCGGGACTCAGTCGTTCACTACAAACCTCAAACGAATAGCAATGTAAAACTCAGATATACATCAAATTAACCAATAATTACATATCAAAAGCGAAGCGTCCACGCTTCCACTGCCACTCTGATCCTTGATCACAATTATTATACAGGAGGAAGTCCAAATCTTGACTATTACACATCCAATCAATTCTAAACGTTCAATACAATCCCGATATGAATGATTACACAAAAAGCAATCCAAATTCAATCCATACATGAGATAATCCATGAATAAACACTACAAGCCACTCCTTCGCCTTGAGCCCTGTGGAGGGGAATAAAACATTTTTGGGGTGAGCTAGAAACTCAGCGAGTAACCAGTAAAATCAGTAATCAAATCTGTTTAACAATAGTTCATTTCAATGATGTCATTTCAATATGGAGTATCAATAATTCAAGAAACATTTACAATGGAAAGCGATAGTAACATTCATGAAAAGGATACGTTCGTTCTCCTGTCATTTCATTGCATTTGGTTTCATTCATGCATTCATTCACCCCGTCCCTGGCTTTTGGCCAGGCTCCACCAACCTACAAGGCAATACTCGAGTATACCGAAACGTTCACCCAAGTTCCTAGTCGCCCGACCGAGTCCGCTTCTGGCTCGAGACGACCGGTAACAAGGGGCAATGGCCAGTTCAGCCCAAAAGGCTTACATTCATGCACAATTAACATTTCAATCGCTCAATCATTAAAATTTCACAATCACTTAGGCTAAGTGCGATAAAGTACACACTCGCCTCGAAAACTCGTTTAGCAATCATTGAAAGCAAAATCAATAATAACAAGACACTGATATGCAAGCACACATGATATGTAAGAAAACAGTTCCACAATTAACTTTGAAAACAGCTCAAAAGTAAATAATGCGGGAAAGCGGTTCAAAAGTAAATTTGGAAACAGTTCAAAAGTCAATAATGCAAGAAACGGTTCATAAATAATTTTTAGAAAGAGTTTGAGGTCACTCACCTCCACGGCTCTGAAACCATCCATCAAGCTCCAAGTAGTACTAGTACAAGTCAAGCTAGGGAAAAATCCGGAAATGAAAGTTAAGCTCAAAACCAGAAAAACAGTTTTGACGTCCTTTTGCGGTAATGGCACCAAAGGCGGTACGATTGTCGGATGAAGGTGAAAACCCACCGTTTCGAAGCTAAGAACCAGGGCTACAACAATGTAGAAGGCCACTCAGTCCAAATCCTAGCACAACTAGGTCAAATATGCAGAATACCAAACCAGAACCGTAATTGCAGGTTTACAAATCACACTATGCTGTAATCAGTACAACTCAGTCTATACAGGTCCAAATTCATTGATTCCAAAGGCATGCGGTAGCTAAGACATCAAGCTACATTTAATCAGAAGACACCAACATCCAAATCCAAAACAATTCCAGTCAAAACAGACGATTACAAGAGCAGTTCGTACATTCTGATCAACCCAGAACAGCAACAGTAAAATCGACGTATCTCATTATACACTACTCCAATTGCCCTGAAATTTTACAGGCACCTCAAACACATCAATACCTACAACTTTCATGTTTTAAGGAAAGGCCAATTCGGCCTCTAACAATATGATACAAAACCGGACAGAAAGGGGGTTATGAAACCCTAACTTTTCACATTTCCTTCCAAATCCAAAATTGGTTGGAATTTCCAATCATTTACACCTACTAGGGTCATTAACCATCAATTCCCATCATCAAAGATATCCACAACATCACATTCATATTAAACCAGAAAATTCCTCAATAAATTGAAAACTTCACCATCAATTCCTTCAACCCATGAAATACTCCACAAAATAACACACATGGCCACCACAAACCATTAATTAACCAATACTAGAACAAAAGGAACTTGTATATTCAACTCACCTCAAATTCAAGAGAGCTACCAACTTAGAGCTTCCCTTCAAAAACCAATCCATCCAAAGCTTTAAACCACTATAGTGCACCCTTGTGTGAAATATTTTCCAAAACCATTGGTGAAATCGCAAGATTTTGGGACAAAATTGAAGTTGGAAAATGAAGAGGTTTCTTTCTCTCAAAGCTCACGGAAGAACCAGGGAAGAAATGAGATATTTTGGAGGCCAAAACAGTTTAAAAAGAAAGGAAACAGTCGGTCAAAGCTGGTGACCGACTGTGACACGTCACAATCCGGCCGGATTCTTGGCCGGATTCAAGGCAGTAGCTGAACCAATTTTTTTTCAAAACCTTCAAGCAATCCGGCCAGTAATCCGGCCAGAGAACAGGCCGGATTTGGCCCCTGCCAATTTTTCAAAATTTTTCTTTTCTTTTCCGAGTTTAAAAACTGTGCTACTCCGCTCGAATAACAATGATATATATAAAATGAAAACCCTTCATCATACGGGGCGTCACAATCTCCCCTCCTTAAACGAATGTCGTCCTCGACATTCCACTTGCACTAATCAAGTCAAGAATCCCTTAGACGGCACTCAAGCCTCCAAACAAGCACTAAGAATCAAACAACACTTACTTATCTGAATTTCGGTCCTACAAGCAATCACTTAACCATACCCACAGTCCGGCATCCTAAACTTCAAGCCTAGGATACACTACAGAGATCTGAAGCCTAAGCTCTGATACCAATTGTCACGGCCCCACCTCCCCCTAAGGCGAAACAGAGGGTTCGGCGGCCGCCTGCCCAGCTCTCGCCGGGACTCAGTCGATCACTACAGTCCTCAAAAAAATACAAGATAAAATCTCCAGTATAAATCAAATATTCCAACATTTACATATCAAAAGCGAAGCGTCCACGCTTCCGCAGCGCCACTCTAATCCTTGATCACAATTAGTACACAGGAGGAAATCTAAACGTTCAACACAATCCCAATATGAATGAATACGCAAAAGGAAATCCAAATTCAATCCATACATGAGATAATCCAGGATTAAACACTACAAGCCCTTCCTTCGCCTTGAGCCCTGTGGAGGGGAATAAAACATTTTGGGGTGAGCTAGAAGCTCAGCGAGTAACCAAGAAATTCAGTTATCAAATCAGTTTCACAATCATTCATTTCAATAATGTCATGCTTCAACAATCAATGCACTTTCATTTCTCTCGTGAGCCAGTGAAATCATGGTACTTAGACGTCCAACACTCCAAACAATCATTTAACATTGAACATTAACATTGAACATTAAACATTGAAAAAGAGCCCATTGGTGCTCTACAGGAACATTAAACGGTGGAGGAGACGTTAGGGTCCAGCACACGAATTCCAAGTACTCATTTGAGCCAAAACATGTCAAGAACTTATATGCCGGCACACAGGATATGCAATCAAATAAACGATGCAAGAAACATTTTAAAGTAACGTTGCAAGTAGTTTAAGGTCACTCACCTCCACGGCTCATAATCCTTGTCCAATATTACCAAATAACAAACCAGAACCGTCATTGCAGGTTTACAAATCACACTATGCTGTAATTAGTTCAACTCAGTCTATACAGGTCCAAATGCATTGATTCCAAAGGCATGCGGTAGCTAAGGCATCAAGCTACATTTCATCAGAAGACACCAACATCCAAATCCAAAAAAATTCCAGTCAAAACAGACGATTACAAGCGCAGTTCGAACATTCTGATCAACCCAGAACAGCAACAGTAAAATCGACATATCTCATTCTACACTACTCCAATTGCCCTGAAATTTTACAGGCACCTCAAACACATCAATACCTACAACTTTCATGTTTTAAGCAAAGGCCAATTCGGCCTCTAACCATATTATACAAAACCGGACAGAAAGGGGGTTATGAAACCCTAACTTTTCACATTTCCTTCCAAATCCAAAATTGGTTGCAATTTCCAATCATTTATACCTACTAGAGTCATTAACCATCAATTCCCATCATCAAAGATATCCACAACATCACATTCATATTAAACCAGAAAATTCCTCAATAAATTGAAAACTTCACCATCAATTCTTTCAACCCATGAAATACTCCACAAAATAACACACATGGCCACCACAAACCATTAATTAACCAATACTAGAACAAAAGGAACTTGTATAATCAACTCACCTCAAATTCAAGAGAGCTACCAACTTAGAGCTTCCCTTCAAAAACCAATCCATCCAAAGCTTTAAACCACCATAGAGAGCACTTGTGTGAAATATTTGCCAAAACCACCGATTAAAACTCAAGATTCAAGAGAAAATTGAAACTAGAATTTGAAAGGCTTTTCTTTCTTTTCTCTCAAAGCTCACGGTTGAGCAGGGACAAAAATGAGGACAAAAAGCAACCAAAACAAGATATTTATGAAGAAAAACTGCTGGTCAAAAGTTGGCAGCCGGACTGCCACGTCACAATCCGGCCGAAATCTGGCCGGATTTCCGGCCGGATTCAAGGCAGTGGCCGACTTCATTTTTTTTTTTCAAAATGGCAAGGCAATCCGGCCAGAAGCTGGCCGGATTTCCGGCCGGATTTGGCCCCTGTGTTTTATCAAAATTTTTCGTTTCGTTTCCGAGTTTAAAAGCTGTGCTACTCCGCTCGTCCAACAAAGATATATACAAAATGAAAACCCTCCGTCATACGGGGCGTCAAAATCTCCCCTCCTTAAACGAATGTCGTCCTCGACATTCCACTTGCACTAATCAAGTCAAGAATCCCTTAGACGGCACTCAAGCCTCCAAACAAGCACTAAGAATCAAACAACACTTACTTGTCTGAATTTCGGTCCTACAAGCAATCACTTAACCATACCCACAGTCCGGCATCCTAAACTTCAAGCCTAGGATACACTACAGAGATCTGAAGCCTAAGCTCTGATACCAATTGTCACGGCCCCACCTCCCCTAAGGCGAACCAGAGGGTTCGGCGGGCCGCCTGCCCAGCTCTCGCCGGGACTCAGTCGATCACTACAGTCCTCAAAAAAATACAAGATAAAATCTCCAATACAAATCAAATATTCCAACATTTACATATCAAAAGCGAAGCGTCCACGCTTCCGCAGCGCCACTCTAATCCTTGATCACAATTAGTACACAGGAGGAAATCTAAACGTTCAACACAATCCCAATATGAATGAATACACAAAAGGAAATCCAAATTCAATCCATACATGAGATAATCCAGGATTAAACACTACAAGCCCTTCCTTCGCCTTGAGCCCTGTGGAGGGGAATAAAACATTTTGGGGTGAGCTAGAAGCTCAGCGAGTAACCAAGAAATTCAGTTATCAAATCAGTTTCACAATCATTCATTTCAATAATGTCATGCTTCAACAATCAATGCACTTTCATTTCTCTCGTGAGCCAGTGAAATCATGGTACTTAGACGTCCAACGCTCCAAACAATCATTTAACATTGAACATTAACATTAAACATTAAACATTGAAAAAGAGCCCATTGGTGCTCTACAGGAACATTAAACGGTGGAGGAGACGTTAGGGTCCAGCACACGAATTCCAAGTACTCATTTGAGCCAAAACATGTCAAGAACTTATATGCCGGCACACAGGATATGCAATCAAAGAAACGATGCAAGAAACATTTTAAAGTAACGTTGCAAGTAGTTTAAGGTCACTCACCTCCACGGCTCATAATCCTTGTCCAATATAGCCAAATAACAAACCAGAACCGACATTGCAGGTTTACAAATCACACTATGCTGTAATTAGTCCAACTCAGTCTATACAGGTCCAAATGCATTGATTCCAAAGGCATGCGGTAGCTAAGGCATCAAGCTACATTTCATCAGAAGACACCAACATCCAAATCCAAAACAATTCCAGTCAAAACAGACGATTACAAGCGCAGTTCGAACATTCTGATCAACCCAGAACAGCAACAGTAAAATCGACATATCTCATTCTACACTACTCCAATTGCCCTGAAATTTTACAGACACCTCAAACACATCAATACCTACAACTTTCATGTTTTAAGCAAAGGCCAATTCGGCCTCTAACCATATGATACAAAACCGGACAGAAAGGGGGTTATGAAACCCTAACTTTTCACATTTCCTTCCAAATCCAAAATTGGTTGCAATTTCCAATCATTTATACCTACTAGAGTCATTAACCATCAATTCCCATCATCAAAGATATCCACAACATCACATTCATATTAAACCAGAAAATTCCTCAATAAATTGAAAACTTCACCATCAATTCCTTCAACCCATGAAATACTCCACAAAATAACACACATGGCCACCACAAACCATTAATTAGCCAATACTAGAACAAAAGGAACTTGTATAATCAACTCACCTCAAATTCAAGAGAGCTACCAACTTAGAGCTTCCCTTCAAAAACCAATCCATCCAAAGCTTTAAACCACCATAGAGAGCACTTGTGTGAAATATTTGCCAAAACCACCGATTAAAACTCAAGATTCAAGAGAAAATTGAAACTAGAATTTGAAAGGCTTTTCTTTCTTTTCTCTCAAAGCTCACGGTTGAGCAGGGACAAAAATGAGGACAAAAAGCAACCAAAACAAGATATTTATGAAGAAAAACTGCTGGTCAAAAGTTGGCAGCCGGACTGCCACGTCACAATCCCGCCGAAATCTGGCCGGATTTCCGGCCGGATTCAAGGCAGTGGCCGACTTCATTTTTTTTTTCAAAATGGCAAGGCAATCCGGCCAGGTATCCGGCCGGATTTGGCCCCTGTGTTTTATCAAAATTTTTCGTTTCGTTTCCGAGTTTAAAAGCTGTGCTACTCCGCTCGTCCAACAAAGATATATACAAAATGAAAACCCTCCGTCATACGGGGCGTCACAATCTCCCCTCCTTAAACGAATGTCGTCCTCGACATTCCACTTGCACTAATCAAGTCAAGAATCCCTTAGACGGCACTCAAGCCTCCAAACAAGCACTAAGAATTAAACAACACTTACTTATCTGAATTTCGGTCCTACAAGCAATCACTTAACCATACCCACAGTCCGGCATCCTAAACTTCAAGCCTAGGATACACTAGAGAGATCTGAAGCCTAAGCTCTGATACCAATTGTCACGGCCCCACCTCCCCCTAAGGCGAACCAGAGGGTTCGGCGGGCTGCCTGCCCAGCTCTCGCCGGGACTCAGTCGATCACTACAGTCCTCAAAAAAATACAAGATAAAATCTCCAATACAAATCAAATATTCCAACATTTACATATCAAAAGCGAAGCGTCCACGCTTCCGCAGCGCCACTCTAATCCTTGATCACAATTAGTACACAGGAGGAAATCTAAACGTTCAACACAATCCCAATATGAATGAATACACAAAAGGAAATCCAAATTCAATCCATACATGAGATAATCCAGGATTAAACACTACAAGCCCTTCCTTCGCCTTGAGCCCTGTGGAGGGGAATAAAACATTTTGGGGTGAGCTAGAAGCTCAGCGAGTAACCAAGAAATTCAGTTATCAAATCAGTTTCACAATCATTCATTTCAATAACGTCATGCTTCAACAATCAATGCACTTTCATTTCTCTCGTGAGCCAGTGAAATCATGGTACTTAGACGTCCAACGCTCCAAACAATCATTTAACATTGAACATTAACATTGAACATTAAACATTGAAAAAGAGCCCATTGGTGCTCTACAGGAACATTAAACGGTGGAGGAGACGTTAGGGTCCAACACACGAATTCCAAGTACTCATTTGAGCCAAAACATGTCAAGAACTTATATGCCGGCACACAGGATATGCAATCAAAGAAACGATGCAAGAAACATTTTAAAGTAACGTTGCAAGTAGTTTAAGGTCACTCACCTCCACGGCTCATAATCCTTGTCCAATATAGCCAAATAACAAACCAGAACCGTCGTTGCAGGTTTACAAATCACACTATGCTGTAATTAGTCCAACTCAGTCTATACAGGTCCAAATGCATTGATTCCAAAGGAATGCGGTAGCTAAGGCATCAAGCTACATTTCATCAGAAGACATCAACATCCAAATCCAAAACAATTCCAGTCAAAATGGACGATTACAAGCGCAGTTCGAACATTCTGATCAACCCAGAACAGCAACAGTAAAATCGACATATCTCATTCTACACTACTCCAATTGCCCTGAAATTTTACAGGCACCTCAAACACATCAATACCTACAACTTTCATGTTTTAAGCAAAGGCCAATTCAGCCTCTAACCATACGATACAAAACCGGACAGAAAGGGGGTTATGAAACCCTAACTTTTCACATTTCCTTCCAAATCCAAAATTGGTTGCAATTTCCAATCATTTATACCTACTAGAGTCATTAACCATCAATTCCCATCATCAAAGATATCCATAACATCACATTCATATTAAACCAGAAAATTCCTCAATAAATTGAAAACTTCACCATCAATTCCTTCAACCCATGAAATACTCCACAAAATAACACACATGGCCACCACAAACCATTAATTAACCAATACTAGAACAAAAGGAACTTGTATAATCAACTCACCTCAAATTCAAGAGAGCTACCAACTTAGAGCTTCCCTTCAAAAACCAATCCATCCAAAGCTTTAAACCACCATAGAGAGCACTTGTGTGAAATATTTGCCAAAACCACCGATTAAAACACAAGATTCAAGAGAAAATTGAAACTAGAATTTGAAAGGCTTTTCTTTCTTTTCTCTCAAAGCTCACGGTTGAGCAGGGACAAAAATGAGGACAAAAAGCAACCAAAACAAGATATTTATGAAGAAAAACTGCTGGTCAAAAGTTGGCAGCCGGACTGCCACGTCACAATCCGGCCGAAATCTGGCCGGATTTCCGGCCGGATTCAAGGCAGTGGCCGACTTCATTTTTTTTTTTCAAAATGGCAAGGCAATCCGGCCAGAAGCTGGCCGGATTTCCGGCCGGATTTGGCCCCTGTGTTTTATCAAAATTTTTCGTTTCGTTTCCGAGTTTAAAAGCTGTGCTACTCCGCTCGTCCAACAAAGATATATACAAAATGAAAACCCTCCGTCATACGGGGCGTCACAATCTCCCCTCCTTAAACGAATGTCGTCCTCGACATTCCACTTGTACTAATCAAGTCAAGAATCCCTTAGACGGCACTCAAGCCTCCAAACAAGCACTAAGAATCAAACAACACTTACTTTATATATCTGAATTTTCGGTCGCTACAGCAATCACGTTAACCAATAACCTCACAGTTCCGGCATCCTTAAACTTCAAGCCTAGGATATCACTACCAAGAGATCTGAAACCTAAAGCTCTGATACCAATTGTTCAACGGCCACCTCCCCCCTAAGGCGAACCAAGAGGGTTCGGCGGGCCTGCCTGCCCAGCTCTCGGCCGGGACTCAGTCGATCACTAACAGTGCTCAAAAAAATAGCAAGATAAAATCTCCAATACAAATCAAAATATTTTCCAACCATTTACATATCAAAAGCGAAGCGTCCACGCTTCGCAGCGCCACTCTAGATCCTTGATCACAAATTAGTATCACAGGAGTAGAATCTAAACGTTAACCAACAATCCGCAATATGAATGAATACACAAAGGAAATCCAAATTCAATCCATACATGAGATAATCCCAGGATTAAACACTTTACAAGCCGCTTTTTCGCCTTGAGCCCTGTGGAGGGGAATAAAACATTTTGGGGTGAGCTAGAACGCTCAGGCGGTACCAAGAAATATACAGTTTATCATCAGTTTCACATTCATTCTTTCAATAGCGTCCATGCCTTCAACAATCAATGCCACTTTTCATTTTCTCGTGAGCCAGTGGAAATCAAAAATGGTACTTATGACGTCCCCAATCGCTCCAACAATCATTTAAGCATTGAACATTAACATTGACATTAAACATTGAAAAAGAGCCGCATTGGTGCTCTAGACAGGAACCATTAAACGGGTGGAGGAGACGTTAGGGTCCAGCACACGAATTCCAAGTACTCATTTGAAGCAAAACATGTCAAGAACTTATATTGCCGGCACACAGGATATGCATCAAGTCAAGAAACGATGCAAGAAACATTTAAAGTAACGTTGCAGTAGTTTAGGTCACTCACCTCTACGGCTCATATCCTTGTCCAATATAGCCAAATAACAAACCAGAACCGTCGTTGCAGGTTTTTACAAATCACACTATGGTTGTAAAAATTAGTCCCACCTCAGTCTATACATAGGTCCAAAATGCATTGAATTCCAAAGGAATGCGGTAGCTAAGGCAAATGCAAGGCTACATTTCATCAGAAGAACATCACATGCCAAATCCATAACAATTCCAGTCAAAATGGGACGATTACAAGCCGCAGTTCGAAACATTCTGATCAACTCCCTAGAACAGCAACAGTAAAAAAATCGACATATCTCATTCTACACTACTTACTTCCATTGCCCTAAAATTTTACGGCACCTCAAACAACAATCAATAACCTACAACTTTCATGTTTTAAGCAAAGGCCCAATTGCGGCCTTCTAACCATATGATACAAAAACCGGACAAGAAAGGGGTTATGAACCCTAAACTTTTCCAGCATTTCGGCTTCCAAATGCCAAAATTGGTGCAATTTCCAATCATTTATACGCTACTAGAGTCATTAACCATCAATTACCACATAAAAGATTCCATAACATCACATCATATTAAACCGAAAATTCCTCAATAAATTGAACACTTCACCACAATTCCTTCACAACGCCATGAAAATACTCCACAAAATAAGCACAAAGCAATGGACACCAACAAACCAATTTAATTAACCAATACTAAGAACAAAAGGAACTTGTATAATCAACTTCACGCTCAAATTCAAAGAGAGTCTAACCAAACTTAGAGCTTCCCTTCAAAACGCAATCCATGCAAAGCTTTAAATCCACCATAGAGAAGCACTTTGTGTGAAATATTTGCCAAAACCACCGATTAAAACTCAGATTCAAGAGAAAATTGAAACTAGAAAATTTGTAAAGGCTTTTCTTTCTTTTCTCTCATAGCTCACGGTTGAGCAGGGACAAAAATGAGGACAAAAAGCAACCAAAACAAGATATTTATGAAGAAAAACTGCTGGTCAAAAGTTGGCAGCCGGACTGCCACGTCACAATCCGGCCGAAATCTGGCCGGATTTCCGGCCGGATTCAAGGCAGTGGACGACTTCATTTTTTTTTTCCAAAATGGCAAGGCAATCCGGCCAGGTATCCGGCTGGATTTGGCCCCTGTGTTTTATCAAAATTTTTCGTTTCGTTTCCGAGTTTAAAAGCTGTGCTACTCCGCTCGTCCAACAAAGATATATACAAAATGAAAACCCTCCGTCATACGGGGCGTCACAATCTCCCCTCCTTAAACGAATGTCGTCCTCGACATTCCACTTGCACTAATCAAGTCAAGAATCCCTTAGACGGCACTCAAGCCTCCAAACAAGCACTAAGAATCAAACAACACTTACTTGTCTGAATTTCGGTCCTACAAGCAATCACTTAACCATACCCACAGTCCGGCATCCTAAACTTCAAGCCTAGGATACACTACAGAGATCTGAAGCCTAAGCTCTGATACCAATTGTCACGGCCCCACCTCCCCCTAAGGCGAACCAGAGGGTTCGGCGGGCCGCCTGCCCAGCTCTCGCCGGGACTCAGTCGATCACTACAGTCCTCAAAAAAATACAAGATAAAATCTCCAATATAAATCAAATATTCCAACATTTACATATCAAAAGCGAAGCGTCCACGCTTCCGCAGCGCCACTCTAATCCTTGATCACAATTAGTACACAGGAGGAAATCGAAACGTTCAACACAATCCCAATATGAATGAATACACAAAAGGAAATCCAAATTCAATCCATACATGAGATAATCCAGGATTAAACACTACAATCCCTTCCTTCGCCTTGAGCCCTGTGGAGGGGAATAAAACATTTTGGGGTGAGCTAGAAGCTCAGCGAGTAACCAAGAAATTCAGTTATCAAATCAGTTTCACAATCATTCATTTCAATAATGTCATGCTTCAACAATCAATGCACTTTCATTTCTCTCGTGAGCCAGTGAAATCATGGTACTTAGACGTCCAACGCTCCAAAAAATCATTTAACATTGAACATTAACATTGAACATTAAACATTGAAAAAGAGCCCATTGGTGCTCTACAGGAACATTAAACGGTGGAGGAGACGTTAGGGTCCAGCACACGAATTCCAAGTACTCATTTGAGCCAAAACATGTCAAGAACTTATATGCCGGCACCACACAGGATATGCAATCAAAGAAACGATGCAAGAAACATTTTAAAGTAACGTTGCAAGTAGTTTAAGGTCACTCACCTCCACGGCTCATAATCCTTGTCCAATATAGCCAAATAACAAACCAGAACCGTCATTGCAGGTTTGCAAATCACACTATGCTGTAATTAGTCCAACTCAGTCTATACATGTCCAAATGCATTGATTCCAAAGGCATGCGGTAGCTAAGGCATCAAGCTACATTTCATCAGAAGACACCAACATCCAAATCCAAAACAATTCCAGTCAAAACAGACGATTACAAGCGCAGTTCGAACATTCTGATCAACCCAGAACAGCAACAATAAAATCGACATATCTCATTCTACACTACTCCAATTGCCCTGAAATTTTACAGGCACCTCAAACACATCAATACCTACAACTTTCAGGTTTTTAAGCAAAGGCCAATTCGGCCTCTAACCATATGATACAAAACCGGACAGAAAGGGGGTTATGAAACCCTAACTTTTCACATTTCCTTCCAAATCCAAAATTGGTTGCAATTTCCAATCATTTATACCTACTAGAGTCATTAACCATCAATTCCCATCATCAAAGATATCCACAACATCACATTCATATTAAACCAGAAAATTCCTCAATAAATTGAAAACTTCAACATCAATTCCTTCAACCCATGAAATACTCCACAAAATAACACACATGGCCACCACAAACCATTAATTAACCAATACTAGAACAAAAGGAACTTGTATAATCAACTCACCTCAAATTCAAGAGAGCTACCAACTTAGAGCTTCCCTTCAAAAACCAATCCATCCAAAGCTTTAAACCACCATAGAGAGCACTTGTGTGAAATATTTGCCAAAACCACCGATTAAAACTCAAGATTCAAGAGAAAATTGAAACTAGAATTTGAAAGGCTTTTCTTTCTTTTCTCTCAAAGCTCACGGTTGAGCAGGGACAAAAATGAGGACAAAAAGCAACCAAAACAAGATATTTATGAAGAAAAACTGCTGGTCAAAAGTTGGCAGCCGGACTGCCACGTCACAATCCGGCCGGATTTCCGGCCGGATTCTTGGCCGGATTCAAGGCAGTGGCCGACTTCATTTTTTTTTTTCAAAATGGCAAGGCAATCCGGCCAGTTATCCGGCCAGACGCTGGCCGGATTTCCGGCCGGATTTGGCCCCTGTGTTTTATCAAAATTTTTCGTTTCGTTTCCGAGTTTAAAAGCTGTGGCTACTCCGCTCGTCTCAACCAAAGATATATACAAATGAAATACGCCCTCCGTTCATAACGGGGGCGCTCAATCTCCCCTCCTTAAACGAATGTCGTCTGACAATTCCACTTGCACTAAATCAAGTCAAGAATCCCTTAGACAGCAACGTCAAGCCTCCAAACAACACTAAGAATCAAAACAACACTTACTTTGTCTGAATTTGCGGTCCTACAAGAATCACTTAACCATACCCCACAGTCCGGCATCCTAAACTTCAAAGCCTAGGATACACTACAGAGATCTGAAGCCTAAGCTCTGATACCAATTGTCACGGCCCCGACCTCCCCCTAGGCGAACCAGAGGCGTTCGGCGGGCCGCCTGCCCGCCAGCTCTCACGCCGGGACTCTGTCGATCACTACAGTCTCAAAAAATCAAGAATAAAATCTCCATATAAATCAAATATTCCAACATTTTACATATCAAAAGCGAAGCCCGTCCACAGAGCTTCCCGCAGCGGCCACTCTATCGCTTGATCCACAATTAGATAAGCAGGAGGAAATCTAAACGTTCAACACAATTCCCAATATGAATGAATACACAAAGGAAATCAATTCAATCCAACATGAGATAAATCCAGGATTAAACACTACAAGCCCTTGCGCCTTCGCCTTGAGCCCTGGTGGGGGGAATAAAACATTTTGGGGTGAGCTAGAAGCTCAGCGAGTAACAAGAAATTTCAGTTTATCAAATCAGTTTCGCAATCATCATTTCAATAATGATCATAGCTTCAAATAATTGCACTTTCATTTACTCTCGTGAAGCCAGTGAATTCTGGTAAGCTTAGAACGTCCACCGCTCCAAACAATCATTTAACATTGAACATTAAACATTGAAAAAGAGCCGCATTGGTGCTCCTACAGGAAACATTAAACGGTGGAGGAGGACGTTAGTGTCCAGCACGGGAGTCGAATTCCGCAGTAACTTCATTTGAGCCAAAACATGTAAGAACTTATATGCCGGCACAAACAGGATATGCAATCAAAGAAACGATGCACAGAAACATTTTAAAGTAACGTTGCAAGTAGTTTAAGGTCACTCACCTTCCACCGCTCATAATCTTGTCCAATATATGCCAAATAACAAACCACCAGAACCGAGATTGCAGGTTTACAAATCACACAATGCTGTAATCAGTACAACTCAGTCTATACAGGTCCAAATACAGAAATTCCAAAGGCATGCGGTAGCTAAGACATCAAGCTACATTTCTTCAGAAGACACCAACATCCAAATCCAAAAAAATTCCAGTTAAAACAGACGATTACAAGCGCAGTTCGCACATTCTGATCAACCCAGAACAGTAACAGTAAAATCGACATATCTCATTCTCAAGCACTACTCCATTGCGCTGAATTTTACCAGGCAACCTCAAACACATCAATACCTTACAAGTTTCATTGTTTTTAAGGCAAAGCCAATTCGGCTCTAACCAATATTGATACAAAACGGACAGAAAGGGGGTTTATGAAAACCTAACTTTTCAACATTTCCTTCCAAATCGCTAAAATTGGTTTGCAATTTCCAAATCATTTATACCTACTGGAGTGCATTACCATCCATTCCCATCATCAAAGATATCCACAACATCAAACTTCATATTAAACCAGAAAGATTCCCTCAATAATTTGAAAACTTCACCTCAATTCCTTCAAACCATGAAATACTACACAAAATAACACACATGGCCACCACAAACCATTAATTAACCAATACTAGAACAAAAGGAACTTGTATAATCAACTCACCTCAAATTCAAGAGAGCTACCAACTTAGAGCTTCCCTTCAAAAACCAATCCATCCAAAGCTTTAAACCACCATAGAGAGCACTTGTGTGAAATATTTGCCAAAACCACCGATTAAAACTCAAGATTCAAGAGAAAATTGAAACTAGAATTTGAAAGGCTTTTCTTTGTTTTCTCTCAAAGCTCACGGTTGAGCAGGGACAAAAATGAGGACAAAAAGCAACCAAAACAAGATATTTATGAAGAAAAACTGCTGGTCAAAAGTTGGCAGCCGGACTGCCACGTCACAATCCGGCCGAAATCTGGCCGGATTTCCGGCCGGATTCTTGGCCGGATTCAAGGCAGTGGCCGACTTCATTTTTTTTTTTCAAAATGGCAAGGCAATCCGGCCAGAAGCTGGCCGGATTTCCGGCCGGATTTGGCCCCTGTGTTTTATCAAAATTTTTCGTTTCGTTTCCGAGTTTAAAAGCTGTGCTACTCCGCTCGTCCAACAAAGATATATACAAAATGAAAACCCTCCGTCATACGGGGCGTCACAATCTCCCCTCCTTAAACGAATGTCGTCCTCGACATTCCACTTGTACTAATCAAGTCAAGAATCCCTTAGACGGCACTCAAGCCTCCAAACAAGCACTAAGAATCAAACAACACTTACTTGTCTGAATTTCGGTCCTACAAGCAATCACTTAACCATACCCACAGTCCGGCATCCTAAACTTCAAGCCTAGGATACACTACAGAGATCTGAAGCCTAAGCTCTGATACCAATTGTCACGGCCCCACCTCCCCCTAAGGCGAACCAGAGGGTTCGGCGGGCCGCCTGCCCAGCTCTCGCCGGGACTCTGTCGATCACTACAGTCCTCAAAAAAATACAAGATAAAATCTCCAATATAAATCAAATATTCCAACATTTACATATCAAAAGCGAAGTGTCCACGCTTCCGCAGCGCCACTCTAATCCTTGATCACAATTAGTACACAGGAGGAAATCTAAACGTTCAACACAATCCCAATATGAATGAATACACAAAAGGAAATCCAAATTCAATCCATACATGAGATAATCCAGGATTAAACACTACAAGCCCTTTCTTCGCCTTGAGCCCTGTGGAGGGGAATAAAACATTTTGGGGTGAGCTAGAAGCTCAGCGAGTAACCAAGAAATTCAGTTATCAAATCAGTTTCACAATCATTCATTTCAATAATGTCATGCTTCAACAATCAATGCACTTTCATTTCTCTCGTGAGCCAGTGAATTCATGGTACTTAGACGTCCAACGCTCCAAACAATCATTTAACATTGAACATTAAACATTGAAAAAGAGCCCATTGGTGCTCTACAGGAACATTAAACGGTGGAGGAGACGTTAGGGTCCAGCACACGAATTCCAAGTACTCATTTGAGCCAAAACATGTCAAGAACTTATATGCCGGCACACAGGATATGCAATCAAAGAAACGATGCAAGAAACATTTTAAAGTAACGTTGCAAGTAATTTAAGGTCACTCACCTCCACGGCTCATAATCCTTGTCCAATATAGCCAAATAACAAACCAGAACCGTCGTTGCAGGTTTACAAATCACACTATGCTGTAATTAGTCCAACTCAGTCTATACAGGTCCAAATGCATTGATTCCAAAGGAATGCGGTAGCTAAGGTATCAAGCTACATTTCATCAGAAGACATCAACATCCAAATCCAAAACAATTCCAGTCAAAACGGACGATTACAAGCGCAGTTCGAACATTCTGATCAACCCAGAACAGCAACAGTAAAATCGACATATCTCATTCTACACTACTCCAATTGCCCTGAAATTTTACAGGCACCTCAAACACATCAATACCTACAACTTTCATGTTTTAAGCAAAGGCCAATTCGGCTTCTAACCATATGATACAAAACCGGACAGAAAGGGGGTTATGAAACCCTAACTTTTCACATTTCCTTCCAAATCCAAAATTGGTTGCAATTTCCAATCATTTATACCTACTAGAGTCATTAACCATCAATTCCCATCATCAAAGATATCCACAACATCACATTCATATTAAACCAGAAAATTCCTCAATAAATTGAAAACTTCACCATCAATTCCTTCAACCCATGAAATACTCCACAAAATAACACACATGGCCACCACAAACCATTAATTAGCCAATACTAGAACAAAAGGAACTTGTATAATCAACTCACCTCAAATTCAAGAGAGCTACCAACTTAGAGCTTCCCTTCAAAAACCAATCCATCCAAAGCTTTAAACCACCATAGAGAGCACTTGTGTGAAATATTTGCCAAAACCACCGATTAAAACTCAAGATTCAAGAGAAAATTGAAACTGGAATTTGAAAGGCTTTTCTTTCTTTTCTCTCAAAGCTCACGGTTGAGCAGGGAACAAAAAATGAGGACAAAAAGCAACCAAAACAAGATATTTATGAAGAAACTGCTGGTCAAAAGTTGGCAAGCCGGACGCCAACGTCACAATCCGACCGAAATCTGGAACGGATTTTCCGGCCGGATTCTTGGCCGGAATTCAAGGCAGTGGCCGACTTGCATTTTTTTTTTTTTTTCAAAATGGCAAAAGGCAAAAATCGGCCAGAAGCTGGGGCCGTTATTTCCGGCCATTTGGGCCCCTGTGTTTTATCAAAGATTTTTTTTCGTTTCGTTTTCCGAGTTTTAAAAAAGCTGTGCTACTTCCGCTCAGTCAACAAGATATATACAAAAATGAAACTCCGTCATAGCGGGCGTCACAATCTCCCCTCCTTAAACGAATGTCGTTCTCTGGATTCACACTTGTACTAATCAAGTCAAGAATCCCTTAGACGGCACTCCAAGCCTCCAACAAGCACTAAGAATGCAAACAACACTTTGCTTGTCTGAATTTCGGTCCACAAGCAATCACTTACCATTACCCACAGTCGCGGCATGCCTAAACTTCAAGGCCTAGGATACAACTACAGAGATCTGAAGCCATAAGCTCTGATACAATTGTCCACGGGCCCACTCCCCTAAGGCGAACCAGAGGGTTCGCGGGCCGCCTGCCCAGCTCTCGCCGGGACTCAGTCGATCACTACAGTCCTCAAACAAATACAAGATAAAGTCTCAAATAAAAATCAAATATTCCAACATTTACATATCAAAAGCGAAGTGTCCACGCTTCCACTGCCACTCTGATCCTTGATCACAATTATTATACAGGAGGAAGTCCAAATCTTGACTATTACACATCCAATCAATTCTAAACGTTCAATACAATCCCGATATGAATGATTACACAAAAGGAATCCAAATTCAATCCATACATGAGATAATCCATGAATAAACACTACAAGCCACTCCTTCGCCTTGAGCCCTGTGGAGGGGAATAAAACATTTTTTGGGGTGAGCTAGAAGCTCAGCGAGTAACCAGTAAAATCAGTTATCAAATCTGTTTCAGCAATCAATTCATTTCAATAATGTCATGCTTCAACAATCAATGCACTTTCATTTCTCTGCGTGGCGCAGTGAAATCATGGTACTTAGACGTCCAACACTCCAAACAATCATTTAACATTGAACATTAACATTGAACATTAAACATTGAAAAAGAGCCCATTGGTGCTCTACAGGAACATTAAACGGTGGAGGAGACGTTAGGGTCCAGCACACGAATTCCAAGTACTCATTTGAGCCAAAACATGTCAAGAACTTATATGCCGGCACACAGGATATGCAATCAAAGAAACGATGCAAGAAACATTTTAAAGTAACGTTGCAAGTAATTTAAGGTCACTCACCTCCACGGCTCATAATCCTTGTCCAATATAGCCAAATAACAAACCAGAACCGTCATTGCAGGTTTACAAATCACACTATGCTGTAATTAGTCCAACTCAGTCTATACAGGTCCAAATGCATTGATTCCAAAGGCATGCGGTAGCTAAGGCATCAAGCTACATTTCATCAGAAGACACCAACATCCAAATCCAAAACAATTCCAGTCAAAACAGACGATTACAAGCGCAGTTAGAACATTCTGATCAACCCAGAACAGCAACAGTAAAATCGACATATCTCATTCTACACTACTCCAATTGCCCTGACATTTTACAGGCACCTCAAACACATCAATACCTACAAGTTTCATGTTTTAAGCAAAGGCCAATTCGGCCTCTAACCATATGATACAAAACCGGATAGAAAGGGGGTTATGAAACCCTAACTTTTCACATTTCCTTCCAAATCCAAAATTGGTTGCAATTTCCAATCATTTATACCTACTAGAGTCATTAACCATCAATTCCCATCATCAAAGATATCCACAACATCACATTCATATTAAACCAGAAAATTCCTCAATAATTTGAAAACTTCACCATCAATTCCTTCAACCCATGAAATACTCCACAAAATAACACACATGGCCACCACAAACCATTAATTAACCAATACTAGAACAAAAGGAACTTGTATAATCAACTCACCTCAAATTCAAGAGAGCTA
>NW_020863918.1:0-27285 GCF_003713205.1 Coffea eugenioides
CCCTCCTTAAAAGAATGTCGTCCTCGACATTCCCTCTTGCACCAATCAAGTCGAGATATCCCTCAAGAATCACTAATATTGCAAACCAAACCCACAGTCCGGCATCCTAAACTTCAAGCCTAGGATACACTACCGAGATCTGAAGCCTAAGCTCTGATACCAACTGTGACAGTTCTCAGGGTCACATCACAAGGTACCTATCAGCTTGCCACCCGCACGCGGGCATCCCCTACGGAGAGTTTCGCTTCGTGACTCTTCACGAACGAGAGGCTCGGGGCTTTTCCAGTAAAAGGACGTAGAGTCCCAACCGTCGGCATATGGCTCTGATACCAACTGTGACAGCCCCACCTCCCCCTAAGGCGAACCAGAGGGTTCGGCGGGCCGCCTGCCCAGCTCTCGCCGGGACTCAGTCGTTCACTACAATCCTCAAATGAAATACAAGAATAAACCTGAAATATTACAATATAAATCTCCAATATACATCAAATTCTCTAAAATTTACATGTCACAAATGCAGCGGAAACCATTCTCAACTATACATCAAATGATTCCAAATCCACACTGTACAAGAGATAGGCCATCCAGACATGTGAATAAGCACAACAAGTCCTTCCTTCGCTTTGAGCCCTGTGGAGGGGAATAAAATATTTTTGGGGTGAGCTAGAAGCTCAGCGAGTAACCAGTAAAATCATTAAACAAATATATTTCACAATGTTGCATTTCGATCATTTCGATGATGTCATGATTCAGAGATCAAATGTTCGTTTAGTGCTCTCGTGAGCCAGGGAAATCATAGCACTTGAACACCCAACGCTCAGCGGGACTCAATCGTTCACTAAAGTCCTCAAATAAATTGCAATATAAATCTCAAATATTACATCAAATTCTCCAAAAATTACATATCAAAAGCGAAGCGGAAATAATTCTCAACTATACATAAAATGATTCCAAATCCAAATTGTACAAAATATAACAATTCCAACTAAGCCATCCAGTCACGTGAACAAGTATTACAAGTCCTTCCTTCGCCTTGAGCCCTGTGGAGGGGAATAAAATATTTTTGGGGTGAGCTAGAAGCTCAGCGAGTAACCAGTAAAATCAGAAATCAAATATATTTCACAATAATGCATTTCAATGATGTCATGATTCCAAGATCAAATGTACGGTTTATTGCTCTCGTGAGCCAGTGAAATCATAGCACTTGAACACCCAACGCTCAAATAGAGCATAACACACGAACAGAGAGAGGAAGCCCCTTTTTGAGCTCCAGATAAACATGAACATGAATCATAAACAGAGTGGAGACGTTGGTGTCCAGCACAAGACTTTCCCAGAACTCATGGAAGCCAAAATCATATCATGAATTCACATACAAGCACGCATGAAATGCCATCGAGTAAATAATGCAAGAAACATTTCACAAGTACTTTGGAAATAGTTTAGGGTCACTCACCTCCACGGCTCAGAAATCATCCAGCATATAACATTGCCTTGCTCAAATCCAAGTCTTAGATCACAAACTCAATGCAAACAAATCCCTTCAAAGCTCGGACATCACTTCCCCTGAATTTGCTAACTTTTCCAGCCATCATGGCTTCATTATTTCCTCAGCCAATCCCAAAGGTACACACACAACAACAAGTTCATCTCAGCAAGCTCCAAGTAGTACAAGTACAAGTCAAGCTAGGGAAAAGTCCGGAAATGAAAGTTAAGCTCAAAACCAGAAAAACAGTTTTGACGTCATTTTACGGTAATGGTACCAAAGGTACTACGATGGTCGGATGAAGGTGCAAGACCCACCGTTTTGAAGCTAAGAGATAGGGCTACAATATTGAATAAGGTCACTCAACCCAGTTTCGAGTGTAACCAGGTCAAAAATGCAAGATACCATACCAGAATCACAAAAACAGGTTCACAAAACGCATTCTAGCGGAAACATCATAAATCAGGCTCTCCAAGTCAAAATCCAGAAATTCCAAAACCAGCTGAAAGATAAGAAACAGAGCTACATTTCATCAGAAGCCCTCAACAACCAATTCGGAAGCAATCCCAACCAAAACAACCCATTACAGAAGCAATTCTCAAATTCGGGTAAAACCAGGGCAGCAAGGGTAATTCCATCTTTTCTCAATCTAGGCTACTCCGATTGACCTGCAATTTTGTAGGCACCTCTAAAATATCATTCCCTACAACTTTCATGTTTTAACCCAAGGCCAATTCGGCCTCTAACTAGGACCTAAAAATTCGGGCAGAATGTTCCTTCACAAAACCTAATTTTCTGAAATTTCTTCCAAAACAGAAATTGTTTGCAATTAACCACTTTTTCCACCTCATAGAGTCCTTAAACATCATTTCCAATCATCATATATGACCACATAATCATATCCATATGAAAACAGAAAAAACCCCAATAATTATAAAACTTCACCAATTCAACCAAAATCAAGATATAATCCATAAAAGTGCATCTTATACCACCACCAATCATGAATTGAACATCATTAGAGGAAGGAGAGGGGTCCTTCACAACTCACCTTAGCAATACAAGAGATAGAGCAACTAGTCACCTTAGCTTTCCAAACAACTCCACAAAACACCTCAAGACCACTTAGCAAAGAGATTTTATGGAATGATTTGGAGTTTTATTGGTTGGATTTGAAGATTGAGCAAGAAATAGAAGGAAGAAATTGAGAGCTTTTCTTTCTTTTCCTTTGAGAGAGAGCCGGCTATGAAGCTTTAGAAATAAGGATGATTTTTGGCAATTTTTTGATTTATTTGGTAAAGTAGTGAATAGTGTAGTCAAAGTCCAAGACTTAATCTTATGGTGACACTTGTCACCTTTAGGTTTAAAACTTATCTTTTTGTCTCTCCAATACAAATATCTTAACACCTTGTAAAATAATATCACTTAATACAAAATTCCAACAAGTTGTCAAAAATATAATGCATTTACCGCACTAGCGGGTTCCACGTCCAAAATACGCTTTTAATTTCTCAAAAACTAACCGAATTACTAGAAAAATCATTTTAAAACGTCTTTGCTCATAAACTTTATCTGTGAGAAATTTTTATATAATAGAAATGTAGGAAAATTTCGCGGGGCGATGAAATAAAAAAACCCTAAGAAATTTCGTTCGGGGGCGTCAACCAAACTCCCCTCCTTAAAAGCAATGTCGTCCCTCGACATTCCATCTTTAGCCAATCAAGTCGGAAGATAGTCCCGCAAGAATCACTATATGCAAACCAAACCCACATCGGCATCCTAAACTTCAACGCCTAGGATCTACACTACAGAAGATCTGAAGCTAAGCTCTGATACCCAAACGTGTGGACAGTCTCAGGGTCACATCACAGGTACTATCAGCTTGCCACCCGCACGCCGGGCATCCCCTACGAGAGTTTCGCTTCGTGGGACTCTTCCCACGAACGACGAGGCTCGGGGCTTTCTCCAGTAAAAGGAGTAGAGTCCCAAACCGTCGGAATATGGCTCTGATACCAACTGCTTGACCAGCCCACCTCCCCCTAAGGCGAACCAGAGGGTTCGGCGGGCCGCCTGCCCAGCTCTCGCCGGGACTCAGTCGTTCACTACAATCCTCAAATGAAATACAAGAATAAACCTCAAATATTACAATATAAATCTCCAATATATACATCAAATTCTCTAAAATTAACATGTCACAAATGCAGCGGAAACCATTCTCAACTATACATCAAATGATTCCAAATCCAAACTGTACAAGAGATAGGCCATCCAGACATGTGAATAAGCACAACAAGTCCTTCCTTCGCTTTGAGCCCTGTGGAGGGGAATAAAATATTTTTGGGGTGAGCTAGAAGCTCAGCGAGTAACCAGTAAAATCATTAAACAAATATATTTCACAATGTTGCATTTCGATCATTTCGATGATGTCATGATTCAGAGATCAAATGTTCGTTTAGTGCTCTCGTGAGCCAGGGAAATCATAGCACTTGAACACCCAACGCTCAGCGGGACTCAATCGTTCACTAAAGTCCTCAAATAAATTGCAATATAAATCTCAAATATTACATCAAATTCTCCAAAAATTACATATCAAAAGCGAAGCGGAAATAATTCTCAACTATACATAAAATGATTCCAAATCCAAATTGTACAAAATATAACAATTCCAACTAAGCCATCCAGTCACGTGAACAAGTATTACAAGTCCTTCCTTTGCCTTGAGCCCTGTGGAGGGGAATAAAATATTTTTGGGGTGAGCTAGAAGCTCAGCGAGTAACCAGTAAAATCAGAAATCAAATATATTTCACAATAATGCATTTCAATGATGTCATGATTCCAAGATCAAATGTACGGTTTATTGCTCTCGTGAGCCAGTGAAATCATAGCACTTGAACACCCAACGCTCAAATAGAGCATAACACACGAACAGAGAGAGGAAGCCCCTTTTTGAGCTCCAGATAAACATGAACATGAATCATAAACAGAGTGGAGACGTTGGTGTCCAGCACAAGACTTTCCCAGAACTCATGGAAGCCAAAATCATATCATGAATTCACATACAAGCACGCATGAAATGCCATCGAGTAAATAATGCAAGAAACATTTCACAAGTACTTTGGAAATAGTTTAGGGTCACTCACCTCCACGGCTCAGAAATCATCCAGCATATAACATTACCTTGCTCAAATCCAAGTCTTAGATCACAAACTCAATGCAAACAAATCCCTTCAAAGCTCGGACATCACTTCCCCTGAATTTGCTAACTTTTCCAGCCATCATGGCTTCATTATTTCCTCAGCCAATCCCAAAGGTACACACACAACAACAAGTTCATCTCAGCAAGCTCCAAGTAGTACAAGTACAAGTCAAGCTAGGGAAAAGTCCGGAAATGAAAGTTAAGCTCAAAACCAGAAAAACAGTTTTGACGTCATTTTACGGTAATGGTACCAAAGGTACTACGATGGTCGGATGAAGGTGCAAGACCCACCGTTTTGAAGCTAAGAGATAGGGCTACAATATTGAATAAGGTCACTCAACCCAGTTTCGAGTGTAACCAGGTCAAAAATGCAAGATACCATACCAGAATCACAAAAACAGGTTCACAAAACGCATTCTAGCGGAAACATCATAAATCAGGCTCTCCAAGTCAAAATCCAGAAATTCCAAAACCAGCTGAAAGATAAGAAACAGAGCTACATTTCATCAGAAGCCCTCAACAACCAATTCGGAAGCAATCCCAACCAAAACAACCCATTACAGAAGCAATTCTCAAATTCGGGTAAAACCAGGGCAGCAAGGGTAATTCCATCTTTTCTCAATCTAGGCTACTCCGATTGACCTGAAATTTTGTAGGAACCTCTAAAATATCATTCCCTACAACTTTCATGTTTTAACCCAAGGCCAATTCGGCCTCTAACTAGGAGCTAAAAATTCGGGCAGAATGTTCCTTCACAAAACCTAATTTTCTGAAATTTCTTCCAAAACAGAAATTGTTTTCAATTAACCACTTTTTCCACCTCATAGAGTCCTTAAACATCATTTCCAATCATCATATATGACCACATAATCATATCCATATGAAAACAGAAAAATCCCCAATAATTATAAAACTTCACCAATTCAACCAAAATCAAGATATAATCCATAAAAGTGCATCTTATACCACCACCAATCATGAATTGAACATCATTAGAGGAAGGAGAGGGGTCCTTCACAACTCACCTTAGCAATACAAGAGATAGAGCAACTAGTCACCTTAGCTTTCCAAACAACTCCACAAAACACCTCAAGACCACTTAGCAAAGAGATTTTATGGAATGATTTGGAGTTTTATTGGTTGGATTTGAAGATTGAGCAAGAAATAGAAGGAAGAAATTGATAGCTTTTCTTTCTTTTCCTTTGAGAGAGAGCCGGCTATGAAGCTTTAGAAATAAGGATGATTTTTGGCAATTTTTTTGATTTATTTGGTAAAGTAGTGAATAGTGTAGTCAAAGTCCAAGACTTAATCTTATGGTGACACTTGTCACCTTTAGGTTTAAAACTTATCTTTTTGTCTCTCCAATACAAATATCTTAACACCTTGTAAAATAATATCACTTAATACAAAATTCCAACAAGTTGTCAAAAATATAATGCATTTACCGCACTAGCGGGTTCCCACGTCCAAAATACGCTTTTAATTTCTCAAAAACTAACCGATACTAGAAAAATCATTTTAAAACTATCTTTGCTCATAAACTTTATCTGGAGAATTTTTCTAATAAAGAAAATGTAGAAAATGCGGGCGATTAAATAAAATAAACCCTAGAAATTTCTTTCGGGGCGTCACAAATAAATCATCATTTCACTCGATCTGTTTGATCAATTGATTTCATTCAATTCATTTGATTAGTTTAATTCATTTTTAGGGTTATCCATTCAATTTCGAATAAATAATCAAATTTCATTCAATGCATTTGACCATTTTACCCTTTTTAAGGTAATCTAGTCAATTTTGAATAAATTATCAATTTCTTCCTATCCTTTTGATCCGCTTATTCCTTTTTAGGGTTTAAGTCTAAAATTCACTGAATAAATTAGTCGAGGCATTGCAATCCTTTCAAGAGTAAGCTCTCTTCCACATATCATGTGTGGATCAAAATAAGCAATCCATTCGGACTTTGTCCTTTTTTTATAGGACGAATGTTTCTTCTCACTCCAAATTGGCCAAATTTTTCAAATCATTTTTCACTCAATCAGTTGATCGGATTCATCAGGTATTGTATGGTGCTTACCCTAGAGGATTGCATTTTCATGCTAGGCCTACCCTTGGCATAAAAGGGTTCCCCCATAGGACATGCATACCGATTTTATAGTCTTGATTACTAACTCAGGGTATTTTTCTTTTGTTTTTTCCCCTTCCCCCTGCATTCATAAAAATGTTTCAATAAGGTGGAAATATTTTTTCTATATCTGATAACAATTTTGATCCGATAAAGTTTGAAAGGTAATACTTGATTCTTGGGCAGACCCTGCAATGAAAACATGAAGGATCCATCTGAAAGCTCTAGGCTAAAGTCTCTGAGAGACTTTATAATTGTTTTTCATAGGAAAATTCTGTTTATTTGATTTGTTAATACATTTTGTTCCAAAACAAATGGAGACAAAAGTGTATATATGTGGAGCTTTTATAGAAGTTTTTCTCTTCTCATTTGTATTATAATTGAATGAGAATTTTTGTTTTAAACTTTTTCAGCAATAAAGCTTTGGACAATTATTGTTTTGTATAGTCATGTACATTTCATTGTTTATTTTTGCTTATTCGAGATTTCATGATGAATTTTAAGAAAAAAGACTAAATTGGGATTTTTTCAACCCCCAGCCTGGAAAATTCGCAAGTATATGCTTTCTAAAATCCTTGTGTACACTAGATTGGTGATCCGAGCTACACAATAAGAGTGCTCAAAATTAAAAGAGGTTATTCAGAAGGCCCTATGAGATACCTTTTCTTCTTCACTTAACCCCAAAATAAAATCAGTTACATTGATTGATAAATTACAAATTGGGGCGATCTTTGCTTGAGAAATGTCCACTGTGTCTAATTATATTCAATTCACATCTAAGTGAAAGTAAAAATGTGCATTATTCTTGTTTGTTTTGAAAATTTGGAATGATACTTCAAGCGTTCGTTTCTCTATCTATACAGTTTTTATCATTTGCTCTCCCATTTGAGCCTTTACAAGAATAATTTCGTTTCAAATAAGTGCCTTCATGATCACTACCATACATTGGAAAATTTTCAAATATCAAAAAGGGGAATGGATTATCAATGACCATTTCGTTACTTTGGTTGTCATGAGGTGTAAGAATGATACTTTGGCCATTGTTTCTACAACCTAAACACCATTTATCCCTTGCATCCTTATTTGAGCTAAAATTGGTGGTTCTTTTCAAAAGCACTTACGATCGCAACCCCACATTGGGGAGGGAGATTGGAGAATTTTCCAAAAAGAAGAAAAGCAAAAATGCTAAAATTAAAAGAAAAGAGGGAATCACAAATTGGAGAAATTTGATTCCACTTGGGTTTCAATTTTGGGGAAAAAAAAAGAAGAAGAGAAAAGAAAAGGAAGAGTTTTGTCCGCGCGGATCGCCTATGTTTCACAGATATGGATGAACAAGGGTCTTCCTCAGTCAGTTAATTCAGATATATACAAGAAATTTCGCATTAATGAAAGTTTCCTTTCAGAGTTATTGTAAGGAACGGAATAAAAGTCAGGCCCTCTTCTTTTCCAACCAAACATTCTATCCCTAGTTATCCCTTTTGAACCTTTAGAATAAAATATTTCATTTGGCAACCCCTGAGAATCGCAAACCCCACATTAGGGTAATTGAGTTTTGAAAAAGAAGGAAAAAGAAAAACCCCAAACTGGGACAAATTTAATTTTTGAAGGAAGGCCGAAAGAAAAGAAAATGAAAGAAAAGAAAACCTCGGTGAATGAAACAACCGAAGGCCAGAAAAGAGAAGAAAGAAAAGAAAAGAAAAGGAGGAAAATGAAAGAAAAAGCCTCAATGAAGAATGAACTGGGGCAAGTTTTGATTTAACCCTAAAATAGGGTTGGCGCAACAATGCGATCTCAGATTACTTAAACCATTTTTAAAATCTGCCTTCAAGCCTTAACTTTTCTAAACACCCCACCAGACCCCATTACAAAAGCCGAAAGTCCTGACTTCTGTTCTTTGCAATGGCCCTGTCAAGAAAATTTCTGATGTCGAAAAATTTTAGCTGTATTTCTGAATTGCTTGGGTATGGGGTTGACGCTACTCATCATGCGAAAACCCACCAGGTCGAGGAAAAGAAAAAAAGAAGTAAAAGCAAAGCAAGAAAAGTAAATGCGAGAAAAAAATACAGAAAAATTCGACGCTGAAGTCCCTGGTGAATGATGAGAAAAATACAAACAAAGTCCGAGATCTTTGAGTATGAAATGAGAGCCATTTTGAAAAAACGCGATCTTCAGTGCAATGTCCTTGAAAATTATTTCTTTTAACTATCGTTTTCAAGCCACATTACAAGCTCACAAAGTCCATCGTTGACTTATCCTTCATGACGACTCAAAGTGAGGATTATGCTTATAAGAAATCCATTAATCATTTGTGATCATAAGGCCATAACCATTTCCACATGCTTAGCTATAGTTTCTATCCATTTGTTACAAGCTTATAAAACTCATATGTTGACCAAGTTTTCTTAAGAAATAAGGGTGATAAACTCTTTCCTTTCACTAAGATGTCATGTTGAAGGGATTACATACAATTTTGGGTACAAGAATAAGACAAATCCTGACCTCTCATTTTCCTTAGCCACCTCAAAATCAGAAATAAAGTCACTTGATTGGTCCTGAAAGATGAGCCAACTGGAAATGGTGACCCATTACCCAAAGCATCGGTGCTAAAATGAGGAAGAAATCTTTTATAATTTGGCATTATTTTGAGAAATTCATCATGAAATTTTCTGTATGAGTTTAAGCAAGACGTTCAATTTTCTTCACATTATATAGGAAACACAGTTTCTTACTTTGTTCAAATAAATGGAGAGGTATCCAAATCAATTTTTACAATCAAATGGGCCCACACTGGGGCAAAAAAATTTATTTGCAAGATTTCGCAAAATAAGCCCACACTGGGGCAATTTTTAATACACCTGGGAATTTCGTCAAAGAGTCAAGCAGGACTTTCAAATCAATCACACTACTCTTTCCATGAGTAGTAGTTGCAATATTTTAAAATAAAGTGCATGTTGTACTTTGGCGAGCCCCCTGTGCAGGTATCCATGGCTGAAATCGATGAAGAAGCGTAAGCCAGAATCTTACGAATCAAGGCCTCAAGGAGGAGCAACCATGCCGTAATGCAAATCAATTGAGCGGTTGCACAATAATTGGTGGAAACTGGGGGCCAATTATTTTTGAAAAAATTGTCAAAAATCAAACTTGAATTTAATTTCTTGTTCCTTGACAAATTTCAATTTCTTGTTGAGGAAATTTCAGCACCCGCCGCGCACCCTTCCATTTCCCATTCTTGACAACCACATTTAATTCACTGATTTCTCCACCGTTAGCATCGAGTCTATCTTACTAACGTGTGTGTTTCTTTTCTTCTACCACCGTTAGCATTGAGTTTATCTCATTAACGTGTGTGTTTTAATTCTCAAGGCAGGCTCGGGTTTAATCCCACTGATCCGTTATTAAGGCAGGTTCGGGTGCTATCCCACTGACCGACCAATTCTCAAAACAGGCTCGGGTGATATCCCACTGACCAAGTGAATGATCAAGCGAATGGCAGGCTCGAGTGCTATCCCATTGACCAAGTGATTGATCAAGCGAATGGTAGGCTCGGGTGTCAATCCCACTGACCAAGAAAATGATCAAGTGAGTGGCAGGCTCGGGTGCTATCCCACTGACCGATTATCAAGGCAGGCTCGGGTTCAATCCCACTGACCGATCACCATGGCAGGCTCGGGTTTAATCCCACAGACCCGTTATTAAGGCTGGCTCGGGTTTAATCCCACTGACCAATTCATCACTAGGGCAAATTTTTGGATGATTCTTCAAGTAAATCTTATATAGTTTCTTCATACATACCAGCATTTCATTTTGCATCGCCACTAGCCGTGGGTCAGTCCCACTAGTGTGCATTTCATTTTATATCGCCACTAGCCGTTGGGTCAGTCCCACTAGTGAGCACTTCATTTGCATTGCCGCTAAACATAGGTCAGTTCCACTAGCGTGCATTTCATTTACACCGCCACTGAACATGGGTTAGTCCTACCAGTGTGCATTTCATTTTCATTGCCGCTAAACATGTGTCAGTCCCACTAGCGTGCATTTCATTTACACCGCCACTGAACATGGGTTAGTCCCACCAGTGTGCATTTCATTTTGCACCGCCACTAGCCGTTGGGTCAGTCCCACTAGTGAGCATTTCATTTACACTGCCACTAGCCATTGGGTCAGTCCCACTAGTGAGCATTTCTTTTGCATCGCCACTAGCCGTTGGGTCAGTCCCACTAGTAAGTATTTTATTTACACTGCCACTAAACGTGGGTCAGTCCCACTAGTGTGCGTTTCATGATTTAAGTTTTATTTGGGTCAGTCCTATGATTTAAAGTTTGTTCGAGTCAGTCTCTAGATTTAAAGTTTGTTCGAGTCAGTCCCATGATTTAAATTTTGTTCGGGCCAGTCCCATGATTTAAGTTTTGTTCGGGTCAGTCCCATGATTTAAATTTTGTTTGGGCCAGTCCCATGGTTTAAGTTTTGTTCGGGTCAGTCCCATGATTTAAAGTTTGTTCGGGCCAGTCCCATGATTTAAAGTTTGTTCGAGCCAATCCCATGATTTAAGTTTTGTTCGGGTCAGTCCCATGATTTAAATTTTGTTCGGGTCAGTCCCATGATTTAAATTTTGATTCGGGTCAGTCCCCTGATTTAAATTTTCAACTCGCAAAGCTTTCTCCATGGCGTCACTAAAGGTATTGATCTGGGCTACCGCCAGATCCTTTTGAATTTCCACATTGAGCCCTTGAATAAAACGCCTAACTCTCCTTTGCTCCGTCAGAATGAGTTCAGGGGCGAACTTAGATAAACGAGTAAACTGGCTCTCGTACTCAGCCACCGATTGCGTCCCCTGACGGAGTCTAATGAACTCGTCCTCCTTCTTTTCCTGGACTAGAGGGGGAAAGTATTTCGCATTGAAGTCCCTCACAAAGTTTACCCATGTTCTTGGTGTTTGTTTCCGGTCCCACTTCATTCGTATCACGTTCCACCAAGAACGTGCGGCCCCTTCCAATTGGAAGACAGCGAAAGTAACCTGCCTCTCCTTTGAATAGTGTAGGGCGGCAAAAATATCAATCATTTTCTCTAACCATTTTTCCGCCACATCCGGATCTGGCCCGCCCAGAAATTTTGGCGGAGAGAACTTCTGAAATCTCTCTAGGGCCCGATCTTCACTCTCTACTACATGGCCAGGGTTCCCAGGTTGCTGGATAGGAGGTTGGCCCTGCTGTTGCACTACGTGATCTAACAGGTCAGTCATTTGCTGCATAGCAGCACCTATTTGGGCACTAGGGTCAACCCTAGGTTCAGGATTTGGTTCAATCGTGGTATCCCTAGTACCCTCATCAGTTGTAGGTTGCCTAACGCTGCGGCCACGGCCTCTCCCACTACGAGTGCCCTCCATTCTCTAGGTCAATCTAATGTCGAGGCACAAAATAATATTAAAAGGGCATATAAATATAATCATATAAGCATGAACGAACGAAGAATCAAAAGTAAACACCACATAAGGCATGTATACACATAAAGCATTTATACATAAAACACATAACTATGTCAAACAGTCGTACATAAGCAGTCAAGCAAATATATACACAAGTACTCCCGTGAAGCCAAAAGAGGATCTGTCGAGATACACTGTACAACCTAGGTCCCAAAAGTACAAAGCTACTAACCAAAAGTTTTCCTAGGTATCCCTCACACTGGATCAAAACAAGGCTCAAAACCCTAATCTAGTCCTCGACGGAGCCAACCGACTCCCCCCCAGAGCTAGAGCTAGGTGCGCCTCCCTGACCTGGAGCTCCGCCACCTGGAACTCCCCCTGGCGCATTAGCGCCAATCACTTCCTGGATCAGGGCCCCACATGTGAGAACCCGTACTTTCCCTAATATTTTCCTAGGGTTTTTCCCCTTTAATTGCATGTTTTCTGCATTTTCTGGCCTAGGAATATTTTCTTGGTGGATTTTATGAGTAATTATAGTTTTTAGATGATTGTTCTAGCATTGGGTAGTTTTTGAAAAATTACGGATCGATTATGGACGTGGGCCCCACTAGTGCGAAAAGTTCGGAAAAATTCGGCCAATAAGATTAAGTTTCGGATACTGTGTAAAATTTATCGGGTGTTAAGAGATAAGTAGAATGTGTGAAGTGATTGATGTGAGAAGGAAAGAAAGATAAGAATGCATTAATGAGTGTGACAAGTGTCACAATATGATTGGTTGGACTTTATGGTTTACTATTCACATTTTTGACTTTTGACCAAAATTAGTTAATATCTCCAAAAATTCACAAAATTCACCATTTTCTTACCTTGTGTTGGCCGGCCCTCTCTCTTGCAAGAAGGAAGAAAGTTCATCAAATTTCAAGCTTCCATCTCACTCAATCTTCCACAAACAAGAGCTTAGACTAGATTTCACTCCATAAAAACCTTTCTTCTAGTGCTAATAAGTGTAGTAGTGAAGTTGATTTGAAGAGCTAAGGTGTCCACAATCCCTATCTCTCTTGATTTCTTGGTAAGTGATGCTTGAACACCCTACTACATCTAATGATGCTTATGTTTGGCTTAGAAGTGGCTAAAGTGATGGATTATAGGATTTATTTCTTGGTTTGGCTTGATTTGGTGAAGTTTTCCATTTTATGATGAATTTTCTGGTTTCATATGATCTTGATGGTGTGGTTGTTTTGGAGGGTTGGTTTGGAGGGTTGGTAATAAGGGGCTTTGACTCTAGTAGGTGTGAATTGATGATTAATGCAATCAATTTTGGTTTTGGAATGAAATGTGAAAAGTTAGGGTTCATGAACCCCTAATCTGTCCGAAATTTTAGGTCATAGATAGAGGCCGAATTGGACTTTTCTCAAAACATGAAAGTTTTAGGTATTGATGAGTTTGTAGTTCCTGCAAAATTTCAGGGCATTTGGAGTAGTATAGAGTGCGTTATGCCGTTTTTACTGTTGCTGTTTTTGGTGAACAGAATGTCCGAACTGCGATAGTAATTGTCTGTTTTGACTGGAATTGGTTTGGATTCTGTTGTTGGTGTCTTCTGATGAAATGTAGCTGGATATCTTAGCTATCATATGCCTTTGGAATTTCGGCATTTGGACCTGTATAGACTGAGTTGTGTTCATTACAGTTTTGTGTGTTTTGCAAACCTGTTTTGGTAATGCTGGCTTAGTTTTTGTCACATTTGACCTAGTTTTGCTAGGAACTGGACTGAGTGGCCTTCTACATTGTTGTAGCCCTGTTTCATAGCTTCGAAACGGTGGGTCTTACACCCCCATCCGATAACCTTAGTGAATTTGACGCCATTACCGCATAATAAGGGCAAAACAGTTTTTCTATTCGGGGCCAAGACTAATGCTACTTCTAATTTCTGGTTTGTTATCATGTTTAGTTATGTATATGAAACTCTATTGGGGTTGTGATTGGCATTGTTTTGTGACTCGTTATCGAGTCTCATTGCATTTGTTTACGTGTTCTAGGGCGTGACGGTGGTTCACGACATTCTCCTGACGGAAGTGCATGAAATAGCACTGAATTGATTAGTGAGTATACTACTCACTTAAATGTTACAATGTGGCTTTGGTATATGTGAATTTGATGCCTTGACGGCTAATATGGCTATTGAAAATGATTGAGGTGAGGGTGTACTTGACCGCCCTCACCCCCTTGTGATTCCATTCAGGACTGTTTACCGTTTTACTGAAATACTGCACTGGCTATATGAGATATTGAATTCCATTCATGGAAAACTGATTTGGTGTCGTTTGGACGAATGTCCAACAGCCTTACTGTATTACTGAGCTCAACCCCGTAGGTAGTCAATTGGATCGAGCCGGCGAGGGCTTGGTCGTGAATATTGACGTGCCACGGGGACTGTACTGGGGAATCTTGTAGTAATGAGACTCTTGGTTCCGGTATACTCGAGTATTACCAAAATGACTGATTGGAGTGCGGGCCCGGTTGGGGTATGTTTGGTGGAAGGAATGGAGTGAAGTGAGGTCTACGGTCGGGTATTCTTAAACATTGACGGAGGGTCAATGAGATTGGATCAAGAATGTAAGCGTGGAAATGGGCTCTTGAGAGCCATCCGTATCCTTTTACCGACTTGTTTTAATTCTTAATTGTGTACTCGAAATGAAAGATTATGCTTATATGATCCTTGTGCTTATGTGGTAGTAACTCACTGGGCTTAAGCTCATTCCGTTCCATTTGTTTTCCTTACAGGAAAATGACCACTTTTGGAAAGGTTATATTTGTTGGTTGTCAAGTTGAGCTCATGTAAATGCATCTTTTGGATAGCTCTTCGAATGAAACCCTAATGTGTATTGGGTTCACGTTCTTTTGATTGGCAAACCGAACATGTATATTCGTAGTGAATGATTTTTGATATGCCGTTTTGGCTTGAAAATGTTACATTTCAATGTGTGTATGTTTGGTTGATATTTGGTTGAATTTTGGATCAACTCGTATTTCAAACGGCGAAAGAAAAATTTTGGCTACTCTCGGCCTAGTATCTGGATTCTGCCGTGTCCAGCACTATTCATCTTCGGCTTCGAATTTCGTTTTTATTTATTTTGTGATTTTGACTTGTTTACGCGCGTGGGTATGTTCCGGAACGTATTAGATCGACGTGAACTGATCCGTTAGTCCTGGCGAGAGCTGGGCAGGCAGTCCGCTAACCCCTTTGGTTCGCCTTAGGGGAAAGTGGGGCTGTTACACCACACTCATCGATAATAGCGCCGGACCGGTCTCTCACCTCCCGGACTACGCGAGTAAGGCGGTCATTAACCACCTGCAACTGCTCTCTCAGAGCATTCGTCCTCTCCTGCTCCATGGCCACGTCCCCCTGGAGCTCCCCAATCCTATCGGCCTGCATCCGCGTGATGCCCCTAAGTCTAAGGGTCTCAGTGCGCTCCCTGGCGGCGGCACATCTAAGCCTCCGTCGTTCAGCAAGTACCGCCACAACCACGTGGTCCGCGTAAGAGTAAAACTGGCAACGCCTACAGCGGCGGGTCCGGCTAGCGTATACCACAGCCGGATCGGACCTCCCGGTCTCTCCTGGTAGTCGATAACACGTGGGCGCCTCTGCGGTGGCTCGCCTCCGCCCGCTCCACTAGTACCAGCCATAACCTACAAAGATAGCAAAGGTTTATATCTTAGACAATATATTCACACTTAATGGCATCTAAACACAATCCCACAAGTTCTAAGGATCAGGTTTCAGGTTCGCCCAGAGTATTTCTAACCTAGGCTCTGATACCACCTGTGACAGCCCCACCTTCCCCTAAGGCGTACCAAAGGGGTTAGCGGACTGCCTGCCCAGCTCTCGCCAGGACTACTAAAACGGTAAAACAGTAACTCAAGTCGTTCGGGAATCTACTAGCGCGCTTAACCAAGCCAACAATCAAGAAACGGAAAAAACAAAAGTTAAAATAAAGTGAATGTGACTACCACGTCACAATCCGTCAGGACCCAATCGAATACAAGTAACTTTTTACAACCCCTGAAAGGAATATATACAAGCCAAATATAATACATTGAACATGAGTACACACACACTGTTACAAACCACATTCGTGTGTTTACAAGCCAAAAGGAAGCATTTAAATCCAAGTACAATTAAGTTTCCAACTATTGAGGAGCTATACAAAATCTCTCAACTAGCTCTACTCAACTCATTCTTCAAAATCAAAAGTCCAAAAGGTAAATCCCTGTAAGGAAAACAAAATTCACGGAGTGAGCTTTCGCCCAATGAGGTACCGTCACGTAAATTTACCAGGATCACATAAACACAAGAATATTCAATCCAAATACGTACGTCCAGCAAGCAAAACAACAACACCCAAGTATAAGGAATAAAAGGATACGGATGGCTCTCAAGAGCCCTTTTCCTCTTTTGCCATGCTTGATCTCATCTCATTGACTCTCCGTCAATGTATACCAGGTAATCATGACCGTAGACTCCTCTTTACTCCAATTATCCGTCCACCTCACTTTCCCCTTACCGGGCCCGAACACCAAACAGTACAGAGTTGGTATTACTCGAGTATACCGGAATCAAGGGTCTCATACCCAAAGATTCCCAAATACAGTCCCCATGGCTTGTCAAATGTCCCCGACCAAGTCCTTACTGGCTCGAGTCCATTGACTTCCAATGAGGTAGAGCTCAGAGTGAACAGTAAAGATTGGTATCCAATCGACACCAAATCAAGTACAGTCAAGAGTGTTCAAGTGATACAAGTACAGTCAAGTAAGCCTAATATAATAACCAGTCAAGAAGGCCAGAGAGTACGAGAGTGGTAAAGTACACCCTCGCCTCACCTAGCTCAAACAATCATCTCAACTAGTCCAAATCACAGAATTCAAGTACAAGAAAGCCACGGAATAACAAACATGTGAGTAGTACACTCACCAAGTTCAACAAAGAAATTTCACAAGTTTTCGCCCGACGTGAGCCTCGGATCACCGGCACGCCCTATAACAATCAAGAAAGTACAATGAAAACTCAAACACAAGTCGAATACCTTTTTCTAGGAACTATTAAGGCAAGACCCAAATATAGCTTGGAAATGAAAAATACATAACATTTAGGGTTAAAAGTAGAAATAAACCCTAAGATTATTCATTTCTATCAAATCTCAACCCAACTCATAAGAATCCAATACCCTAGACACTTGGACAGCATTTCCCCTAAAATTTCAGCTTTTCCAACCTACAAGACAACCAATAAAAGCCATCCAACACAACCACAAGCACCCAAACAATATATAAGCCATTCAATAAGCGTCATTAGGGTCACAATACCCTTCAATTATAGCCAATTAGAAGTTCAACAATCAACTATAGAAAACCCCCAATTTGAAACCCTAAATCTGAAATTTTCCGCACAGGCGGAAATTTTCCGCAATTAACCACAATTAACGCACAAGAGAGCTATTTAATACCATTTAGAACCATCAATTCAAGCTCAATCATATCCATCATAGGAAAACAGAAAAATTCCAGAAAAAAATCAGAAAATTAGGAAACTTCACTCCAATCCACCAAATCTTCCGTAAAATCGCGTAAATAGCTACTATAAGGCACCAATTGGCCAAAATTAATAACAAAAGATGAGTTCCAAGCAAGATACCTTAGTTCTTCAAGAAAGGTTGTAGCTTAGGTGATTTTCTTCCAAACCAACACCACCAAGTGCTTCACAGACCCTAAGCAAGATGTTTTTATGGACTAATTCAAGAAACAAACGGCTAGTTTTCAAGATTTGAGCAAGGATTTGAAGATGAAGGTTGAAGAATCTTTTCCTTTTGCTTCCAAGGAGCATTCGGCCAAGAGGGAGGAAGAAGTGAAGTCATCTTGGTCAAAATTAGACTTTAAGTAAAGTTAAAGAAGTTAGGCCAAAAGTTAGGCAAGTTTAAGCTAATGACAAGTGGACACTTGGCACCTTATTGTTGCTAGAAGTCATGTTCTTGTCTCCTCAGTATTAATTCATCTAGGTAACCTCCAATTATCTCCTAACACCTAGTAATTAAATCCCTATAGGCAATATTTAACCGAATCGGCCGAATTTCTCTCACTAAATGCACTAGCGGGTCCCACGTCCCAAAATACGTTCCAAATTTCTCACGAACTACCTTATACTAGAAAATGATTTTAAAACTATATTTACTGATAAAATGTTGATAAAAGGAATATAATAAAGAAAATAAAAAAAAACGGGTGCACAGGAATAAAATAATAAATAAATAAATAAAAATTTTTTTTTCTGGGTTCTCACACTCTCTCCCCCTTAAAGAATTTCGCCCTCGAAATTGCTCACCTGGGTTACTAAATAACTCAGGGTATTTCTTTTGCATCTCTTCCTCCAACTCCCAAGTTGCCTCTTCTATTCCATGATTTCTTCACAAAACCTTTACCAATGGAATTTGCTTATTCCTCAGTTCCTTAATCCTTCGATCGAGTACTTGTACAGGTCTTTCTTCGTAAGTAAGTGCCTCATCTAACTCAATCTCCTCTGGTCGCACAACGTGGGTTGGATCAGGATAGTATTTTTTCAGCATCGAAACATGGAAGACGTCATGAATCCGAGATAAACTTGGCGGCAACTCGAGTCGGTACGCTACCTTCCCAACTCGTTGGAGAATTTTGTAAGGCCCCACGAACCGTGGTTGAAGTTTCTTTCCTCTACCCGCAGTGACGCTTCGTAGTGGTGTGATTTTAAGGAAAACACGGTCTCCAACTTCGAACTCCAAATCTTTCCTTCGGTTATCTGCGTAGCTCTTTTGTCGGCTTTGAGCTGTTTGGAGTCTTTGACGGATCAATTTAACCTTCTCTTGTGCATCCTCCATCCAAGGAATGGTTGTTGGATCTAGAGCTTTCTTTTCCCCTACTTCATCCCAATAAATGGGCGAACGACACTTCCGTCCGTAGAGAGCTTCATATGGTGCCATTTGAATGGACGAATGGAAACTGTTATTGTAGGCAAACTCTACCAAAGTCATATGTTGACCCCAATTACCCCCAAAATCCAGAATACAAGTTCGTAACATATCCTCGAGGGTTTGAATGGTTCGCTCTGACTGTCCATCCGTCTGGGGGTGATAAGTGGTACTAAGGTTGATTTTGGTCCCCAAGTTCTCCTGAAACTTTTGCCAAAACCTCGATACAAAACGAGGATCTCGGTCTGAAACTATACTCACTGGAACCCCATGCAACCTCACAATTTCATTCAGGTACAATCGAGCCAGCTTATCCATGGAATCCTTCACATTCACGGGTAAGAAATGAGCCGATTTGGTCAACCGATCAACGATCACCCAAACGGCATCATGTCCTTTCTGAGTTCTTGGCAGTCCAGAAACAAAGTCCATCGTGATATTTTCCCACTTCCATTCAGGTATCTCAAGAGGTTGTAACAGTCCAGAGGGTTTTTGGTGTTCAGCCTTGACTTGCTGGCAAATCAGACAGGTTTGGATATATTGAGCAATCTCCCTCTTCATCTTATCCCACCAGTACAACCGTCGCAAGTCTTGGTACATCTTATTACTACCAGGATGGATCGTGTATTTCGATCGATGGGCTTCCTCTAAAATTTCTCTTTTCAGGTTTTCATCATTGGCTACCACTACTCGGTTCCTATACCTTAAAATCCCTTCAGGACCCAAATTGAAGTCAGGTAGTGCTTCCTTTTCCACCTTTTCCTTCCACTTTTGTACCATCGGATCCTTCTCTTGGGCTTCTTTAATTCGATCGAGAATAGCAGATGTCACCCGAATATTCCCAAAAGTTACTTGTTTGCATCCCAGTCTAGGGTTCCACTCGCTAGCTGCTCCTAACATTTCCCACTCCTTGACCATTAACCCTGCTACTTGAGCCTTCCGACTTAAGGCGTCCGCTACTACGTTAGCCTTACCGGGATGGTAGTTGATCGTGCAGTCATAATCTTCTAAGAGTTCCATCCACCGGCGTTGCCTCATATTCAACTCTTTTTGGGAGAAAAGGTATTTAAGACTCTTATGGTCTGAATAAACCTCAAAGGTAACCCCGTAGAGATAGTGTCTCCACTTTTTCAGAGCAAAGACCACAGCAGCTAACTCCAAGTCATGGGTAGGGTAGTTTTGTTCATGGGTTTTTAGTTTCCTAGAGGCAAAGGCAATCACGTTCTTGTTCTGCATCAATACGCACCCCAAGCCTTCCCTCGAAGCATCGGTATAAACGGTAAAACTGTCCTTCCCATTAGGCAAGGCCAAAACAGGAGCCATGGTTAACCTTCGTTTCAACTCCTGAAAACTGGTTTCACACCTAGTATCCCACACAAAACGGCTATTTTTCTTCGTTAGATCGGTTAAAGGGCCGGCCAGTTTGGAAAAGTCTTTAATAAAGCGTCTATAGTACCCAGCCAACCCTAAGAAACTGCGAATCTCAGTGGGGTTTTCTGGCCTCTTCCATTCAGCCACTGCCTCTACTTTCGCGGGATCCACTGTAATACCTTCTTTTGAAATCACATGTCCCAAGAAAGAGATTTTCTCCAACCAAAATTCACACTTACTAAATTTGGCGTATAGCCGATGATCTCTCAGGGTTTGTAACACTAGCTTCAAATGCTGCTCATGTTCCTCACGGGTTTTAGAATAGACCAAGATGTCGTCAATAAACACGACAACAAATCGGTCCAGGTAGGGTTTGAAAACCCGATGCATCAAATCCATAAAGGCGGCAGGGGCATTGGTCAACCCAAAGGGCATGACTGCAAACTCAAAATGCCCATATCTAGAATTGAAAGCAGTCTTGGGTACATCTTCTTTCTTAATAAGCAACTGATAGTAACCCTGTCGGAGATCTAACTTTGAAAAGACCACCGCGCCTTGCAACTGGTCAAACAGTTCATCGATATGGGGAAGTGGGTATTTGTTCTTAATGGTCATATTGTTTAATCCCCGATAATCGATACACAATCTTAAAGTTCCATCCTTCTTCTTAACAAATAGTACCGGAGCCCCCCACGGAGATCCACTCTCCTGAATAAACCCACGCTCCAACAGGTCTTGCAACTGTAATTTCAACTCCTTGAGTTCAGCAGGTGCCATTCGATAGGGGGTCTTAGAGATAGGTGATGTCCCCGGTAACAGGTCAATCTTAAACTCTATCTCTCTCTCCGGAGGTAAAGTTACTAATTCATCAGGAAACACATCCGGATACTCACTTACTACAGGCACATCTTCAACCCTCAACTTATCAGTAGGAGTGTTTATAAGAAAAGCTAGGAACCCTTGGGCCCCTCTATACAGAAATTTCCTAGCCCGAATACCCGAAATCAATGCAGATGAGGCTAAACTACCCCTTATATCGAGCCTTAGGGTTGCCTCCCCCGGTATACGAAATTCCACTATTTTTCTCTTACAATCAAGTTGTGCATCGTACTTAGCTAGCCAGTCCATACCCAATATAACGTCGTACCCCTTAATAGCTAAACTTATAAGATTCCCCAAAAGCTTCCTCTCTCCTACCCAAATTTCGCAATTTGTATACATCAAACCAGTAATCAAACGTTGGTCCCCCGTAGGAGTACTAACTTCTAAGTCATAAGGCAAGCTAACAGGGGTTATATCAATGCCGCACATAAAATTGGGGTTAACAAAGGAATGGGTAGCACCAGGGTCGATCAAAATCCTAGCTAGACGATGAAAAACAGGGATCGTACCTTCTACAACCCCAGAGGAATCAGGGACTTGTTGTTGCTCAAGGGAGTAAACCCGAGCTGGCACCTTTGGCTTTGTCCCTTCTACCTTGGACTGTCCCGAGTTGGCCTTCGACGACTGGGTAGTTACTCTAGCCTCCCGAGGTAACACCGGACAGTTAGTTATTTGATGCTCCGCACTCCCGCAGCGCAAGCATTTCCTTTCTTTCCTCCAACAGTTGTCCTCAGTGTGGTTTGGTTTCCCACAAAATCCACAGGGTCCGCGTGCAACTGAGGCCGAACTTCCTTGTGAGACGCTTCTCTGCGGGCCCCGTCCATTGTGACCACCCCTCGGCGGAGTCCCTCGTGTCATCCCCGGTTGCCTTCCTTCCCCGGCTCCTCTTCCAAACTTGGGAGGGGTCCCTTTATCCCCTTGGGTCGAACTACTCGCAGAGAACCCCCGTTTTTTCACCTGAAAGTTCCTTGCTTGGAGTCTTGCATTTTCAACTCGCAAAGCTTTCTCCACAGCGTCACTAAAGGTATTGATTTGGGCTACCGCCAGATCCTTTTGGATTTCCACATTGAGCCCCTGAATAAAACGCCGAACTCTCCTTTGCTCCGTTAGAATGAGTTCAGGGGCGAACTTAGATAAGCGAGTAAACTGGCTCTCGTACTCAGCCACCGATTGAGTCCCCTGACGGAATCTAATGAACTCGTCCTCCTTCTTTTCCTGGACTAGAGGGGGAAAGTATTTCGCATTGAAGTCCCTCACAAAGTTTACCCATGTTCTTGGGGTTTGTTCCCGGTCCCACTTCATTCGTATCACGTTCCACCAAGAACGCGCAACCCCTTCCAATTGAAATACAGCGAAAGTAACCTGTCTCTCTTCTGAATAGTGTAGGGCGGCAAAAATATCTATCATTTTCTCTAACCACTTTTCGGCCACTTCCGGATCTGGCCCGCCCAGAAATTTTGGCGGAGAAAACTTCTGAAATCTCTTTAGGGCCCGATCTTCACTCTCTACTACATGGCCAGGGTTCCCAGGTTGCTGGATAGGAGGTTGGCCCTGCTGTTGCACTACGTGGGCTAACAGGTCAGTCATTTGCTGCATAGCAGCAGCTATTTGGGCACTAGGGTCAACCCTAGGTTCAGGATTTGGTTCAGTTGTGGTATCCCTAGTACCCTCATCAGTTGTAGGTTGCCTAATGCTGCGGCCACGGCCTCTCCCACTACGAGTACCCTCCATTCTCTAGGTCAATCTAATGTCGAGGCACAAAATAATATTAAAAGGGCATATAAATATAATCACATAAGCATGAACGAACGAAGAATCAAAAGTAAACACCACATAAAGCATGTATACACATAGAACAGTTATATACAGAACACATAACTGTGTCAAACAGTCATACATGAGTAGTCAAGCAAATATATACAAAAGTACTCCCGTGAAGCCAAAAGAGGGTCTGTCAAAATACACTGTACAACCTAGGTCCCAAAAGGAACAAAACAGCTAACCAAAAGCTTTTCCTAGGTATCCCTCACACGGGATCAAAACAAGGCTCAAAAACCCTAATCTAGTCCTCGATGGAGCCAACCGACTCCCCCCCAGAGCTAGAGCTAGGGGCGCCTCCCTGACCTGGAGCTCCGTCACCTGGAACTCCCCCTGGCGCATTAGCGCCATCACCTCCTGGATCAGGGCCCCACACTCGTCGATAATAGCGCCTGACCGGTCTTTCACCTCCCGGACTACCCTAGTGAGGCGGTCGTTAACCAACTGCAACTGCTCTCTCAGAGCATTCGTCCTCTCCTGCTCCATGGCCACGTCCCCCTGGAGCTCCCCAATCCTATCGGCCTGCATCCGCGTGATGCCCCTAAGCCTGAGAGTCTCAGTGCGCTCCCTGGCGGCGGCACATCTAAGCCTCCGTCGCTCAGCAAGCACTGCCACAACCACGTGGTCCGCGTAAGAATAAAACTGGCATCGCCTACAGCGGCGGGTCCGGCTAGCAGTATACCACAGCCGGATCGGACCTCCCGGTCTCTCCTGGTAGTCGATAACACGTGGACGCCTCTGCGGTGGCTCGCCTCCGCCCGCTCCACTAGTACCAGCCATAACCTATAAAGATAGCAAAGGTTTATATCTTAGACAATATATTCACACTTAATGGCATCTAAACACAATCCCACAAGTTCTAAGGATCAGGTTTCAGGTTCGACCAGAGTATTTCTAACCTAGGCTCTGATACCACCTGTGACAGCCCCACCTTCCCCTAAGGCGTACCAAAGGGGTTAGCGGACTGCCTGCCCAACTCTCGCCAGGACTACTAAAACAGTCAAACACTAACTCAAGTCGTTCGGGAAACTATTAGCGCGCTTAACCAAAACAACCATCGAGAAACGAAAAACGGAAATCAAAATGTAAAGCGAACAGTGATTGCCATAGCACAATCCGCCAAGACTCAATCAAATACAAGTAACTTCCAGCAATCCCCGAAAGGAATATGTACAAGCCAAATATATTACATTAAACAGGAGTACACACGCTATTACAAACCACAGTCGTATGTTTACAAGCCAAAAGGAAGCATTTAAATCCAAGTACAAATAAAGTTCCAACTATTGAGGAGCTATACAAAATCTCTCAACTAGCTCTACTCAACTCATTCTTCACAGTCAAAAGTCCAAAAGATAATTCCCTGTAAGGAAAACAAAATTTAACGGAGTGAGCTTTCGCCCAATGAGGTACCATCACGTACATATACCAAGAACACATAAACACAGGAATATTCGATCCAAATACGTACGTCAAGTAAGCAAAAGCAAAACACCCAAGCATAAGGAATAAAAGGATACGGATGGCTCTCAAGAGCCCTTTTCCTCTTTTGCCATACTTGATCTCATCTCATTGACCCTCCGTCAATGTACACTAGGTAATCATTGTGACAGCCCCACCTCCCCCTAAGGCGAACCAGAGGGTTCGGCGGGCCGCCTGCCCAGCTCTCGCCGGGACTCAGTCGTTCACTAAAGTCCTCAAATAAATTGCAAGAATAAACATCAAATATTACAATATAAATCTCCAATATACATTAAATGCTCCAAAAATTACATGTCAGAAGCGAAGCGGAAACAATTCCAAATCCAAATTGTACAAAATATAGGCCATCCATTCACGTGCACAAGCACAACCAGTCCTTCCTTCGCATTGAGCCCTGTGGAGGGGAATAAAATATTTTTGGGGTGAGCTAGAAGCTCAGCGAGTAACCAGCAAAATCATTAAGCAAATATATTTCACAATGTTGCATTTCGATGATTTCGATGATGTCATGATTCAGAGATCAAATGTCCGTTTAGTGCTCTCGTGAGCCGGTGAAATCATAGCACTTGAACACCCAACACTCAAATATTTCATTTAACATTAACTCACGAACTCACGAAAGTGGGAGCAACATCGGTGCTCCAGATAACCATGAACATGAACCATAAACAAGGTGGAGACGTTGGTGTCCAGCACAAGACTTTCCCAGAACTCATTGAAGCCAAATCATGTCATGAATTCACATGCAAGCACGCATGATATGCAATCGAATAATTAATGCAAGAAACATTTCACAAGTACTTTGGAAATAGTTTAGGGTCACTCACCTCCATGGCTCAGAAATCATCCATCAAATATCATTGCCTTGCTCAAATCCAAGTCTTAAATCACAAACTCAATGCAAACGAGTTCCTTCAAAGTTCGGACAGCACTTCCCCTGAATTTGTTAACTTTTCCAGCCATCATGGCTTCATTACTTCCTCAAATCAGTCCCAAAGGTACACACACAACAACAAGTTCATCCAATAGCCATTCAGAGCTCAAACCAGAAAAACAGTTTTGACGTCATTTTGCGGTAATGGTACCAAAAGCACTACGATGGTCGGATGAACGTGCAACACCCACCGTTTCGAAGCTAAGAGATAGGGCTAAAACAATGTAGAAGGCCACTCAGTCCAAATCCTAGCACAACTAGGTCAAATATGCAAAATACCAAACCAGAACCGTAATTGCAGGTTTACAAATCACACTATGCTGTAATCAGTACAACTCAGTCTATACAGGTCCAAATGCAGAAATTCCAAAGGAATATGGTAGCTAGGACATCAAACTACATTTCATCAGAAGACCTCAACAATCAAATCCAAATAAATTCCAGTCAAAACAGCCGATTACAGGCGCAGTTCGGCCATCCTGATGAACCCAGAACAGAAACAGTAAAATCGACATTTCTCACTCTACACTACTCCAAATGACCTGAAAGTTTACAGGCACCTCAAACACATCAATACCTACAACTTTCATGTTTTAAGCAAAGGCCAATTCGGCCTCTAACCATATGATCCAAAACCGGACAGAAAGGGGGTTATGAAACCCTAACTTTTCACATTTCCTTCCAAACCCAAAATTGGTTGCAATTTCCTATCATTTACACCTACTAGAGTTATTAACCATCAATTCCCATCATCAAAGATATCCACAACATCACATTCATATTAAACCAGAAAATTCCTCAATAAATTGAAAACTTCACCAATTCATCTCAAACCAAGAAATAAATCACAAATTTCAACACTTTAGCCACCACTAGGCACAAATTAAACATCATTAAGTGTAGGAGGATATTCAATCACCACTTACCAAGTAAACAAGAGAGAGGGAGTAGTAGAACACCTTAGCTTCCTTTAAAACTTCACCAAACAACTTACTAGCACCTAATGGAGGGATTTTATGGAGTAGAAACTAGTTTAGGCAATTATTTTTGGAAGATTGAGCTAAATGGAAGCTAAAATGGTGAAGAGTTTCTTTCTTCTTTGCTCAAGAGAGAGCCGGCCATGGAGGAGAAGAAAAGAGTAAATTTTATTGATTTTTTTGAGATATTTAACTCAATGGTAAAAAAGTCAAAAGGTGAATAGTATCCAACAAAGTCCAACCAATGATATAGTGACACTTGTCACTCCATTCAATGCATTCCTATCCCTTTCTTTTCCTCTCACATCAATCACTTCACCTCCTCTACTTATCACTTAACACCCGATAAATTTCACTCAGTATCCGGAACTTAACCTTATTGGCCGAATTTTTCCGAACTTTCGCACTCGTGGGTCCCACGTCCGATATATATATCCTTAATTTCTCAAAAACTAACCGATACTAGAAAATCATTTTAAAACTATTTTTGCTCATAAACTTTATCTGGGAATTTTTCTAATAAAGAAAATGTAGAAAAAAAATGGGCGATTCAATAAAATAAACCCTAGAAAATTTTCGGGTTCTCAAACTCATTTTTTTTCG